>NC_056729.1:916385055-916403193 GCF_019279795.1 Protopterus annectens
ATATATACAAAGGTTGACAGAGTTGTGGCTGCAGGCACATAAACAGGGCCAATATTGAAATGTTGCTGTGATACCCTCATACATTTACTGTTGTAACAGGGTTTGTTGCAACATATGTCCTATGAGGGATATGAAGTCATTAACTCTTACGGCTGTCACCATCTACAGACTGCAATCCTCACACTACCTTCTGCAGTTCACAGATAGGTGCTCTGTGGGTAACACATGAAACAAAAGGCACCACACACTGCCCAGTCTGCAGAAGACCCTACAGATGGGGGTTTCCTCATAAACATGGCAGCTATTAAAACATGTAGGACAGTCATATCCACATATACCCTGTCAAACCAACATTACTCCAAATGCAGTATAGCAGCACTTACAGTCTGTAGTCAGGTCAGGCACACCCCCCTCATGTGTGTTGACCTGTTTCCACAGTGTATGTTGTTAGAGGTAGATCCCCAATCCATCTGAGATGCTGTTTGCCAAACAATGGATCAAGTTCCTGCTCACATGGAATGTAAAGGTCCAACACCAACATGATCATCATCTTCTTTCGGCTGTTCCCGTTAGGGGTCACCACAGCTGATCACCTGTTTCCATTTCTTCCTGTCCTCTGCATCTTGCTCTGTCACACCAACCACCTGCATGTCCTCTCTCACCACATCCATAAACCTTATCTTAGGCCTTCCTCTTTTCCCGTTACCTGGTAGCTTCATCCTTAGCATCTTTTTCCCAATATACTCAGCATACCTTCTCAGCACATGTCCAAACCAATGTAATCTTGCCTCTCTGGCTTTGTCTCCAAACCTTCCAACCTGGGATGACCCTCTAATATACGTATTCCTAATCCTGTCCACCCTCCTCACACCCAGTGCAAATCTTAACATCTTTAACTCTGCCACATCCAGCTCAAACTCCTGCCTTTTTGTCAATACCACTGTTTCCAACCCATATAACATAGCTGGTCTCACTACCCTCTTGTAGACCTTCCCTTTCACTCTTACTGGTATTCGTCTGTCACAAATCACTACTGACACTCTTCTCCACCCACTCCATCCTGCCTGTACTCTCTTCTTCACCTCTCTTCCACACTCACCGTTACTCTGAACTACTGATCCCAAGTATTTAAACTCATCCACCTTCACCACCTCTACTCCTTGCATCCTCACCATTTCTCTATCCTCCCTCTCATTCACACACATATATTATGTCTTAGTCTTGCTGACCTTCATTCCTCTTCTCTCTAGAACATATCTCCATCTCTCCAGGGTCTCCTCCACCTGTTCCCTACTCTCACTACAGATCACAATGTCATCTACAAACATCATAGTCCCCGGGGACTCCTGTCTGATCTCGTCTGTCAACCTGTCAATCACCATTGCAAATAAGAAAGCACTCAGAGCTGATCCTTGATGTAACCCCAACTCCACCTTAAACGCATCCATCACTCCCACCGCAGACCTCACTGCTGTCACACTACCCTCGTACATATCCTGTACCACTCTTACATACTTCTCTGACACTCCCAACTTCCTCATACAATACCACAACTCCTCTCTAGGCACCCTGTCATAGGCTTTCTTTAAGTCTACAAAAACACAATGCAATGTCAACACCAACATGATGTTCCTAGATATTGGAGTGTGTTTCCATACAATTGGCTATGGAAATGTTACCACAGCTGTTCCACATGCAATCAGCTTGAGGAGGGCTGCTATTTGTGCAGAGGCCATTAGCTGATCATGAGCAACATTTAAAATACATATGCTGCTTCCTAAGCACAGCAGGTGTAAGTCTCCACATCCACCATAGAGGGAGTGAGAGAGGCAGACAGAGGCAAAAAAAGTCAGGGAGTGGTGGGGGAGTAAAACACAAGCATGTTTGTGTCACACACCTACCAGTACAGGGATATCAAACCCTTGATGAGTATGTAGTGCTTTCACATGTCTATGCAGTTATTGGATGCGCCACATAGGTTACATGTTGAGGACCCCTCAAAATGTATATGTGATGGTGAGTGACATTTGCACAGAGATATGGTAGCTATATGGAAGGTGCAGTACATGTACCTGACCACATGAACAGGTGCCAGTGTCAACACAGCCACACTCTCACAGGGTTGCACACACATTGACACACTTGACAGGGCCAGGAATACAAATCATCACTAGTGGGATTGCCACAACACATTACTGTGCAGGTATCACATGCACCACAGGGGTCATATGGAGGTTATATGGGTAAAGGGTATGTGGAGGTGTCTGACATCAGACAGCATGCTTCAGTATGGCAGTGGGGGTGTAGTGAGTGTGAATTTGGTCATACGCCTCATACAACACACACACAGGCATCGGGTGCTAGTACTGACATGCATGGGTGCATTGCTGCACGGGTGTGTCGTGGTTGACTGTGCCAGATGGCTATACAAGGCTATGTGATGGGTATAACTTGGCATCAGGCCACATGACAATGGTCGTCATTGTGGCTCAGGGGTTTAGTGTCTGGATCTGACCACACAGGTGGATATTGTATTCATCCAGTCACCTGGGTGACTATTGCATGTGGCCAATGCTGTGCATTGCTTGCCATGTATGTGTTCCTTAGTCCATGACATGGATGGTGTCTGGGATGTGCACACCTCCCACATGCATGTACAGTGACATGTGGAACTTACCTGGAGTGTCTGGCCCATGTTGTGTACACAGATTGTTATCATCAGATGTGCCAGTCCTAGCCTCATGTGGCGGGAACTGTTAATGGATGGCAGGTTGACCCAGCACCTACATTGATAGCATGATACTAGTATTCCCTGGTGTCAGTGGCATCTGCCCATATGAAGTGTGTTTTCAGGCAAGGTATGTCCTTTGTAGGTCATATTTGAAGGCACCACAGGTGTTGCAGGTGTCCAGTGGGGAACATGGGGAAGGTGCACTGTCGACATGTACATGCCTATTGGACTAATGGTCAGGGTGCCATGCCCACTTTAGCCCACTGCAATCACACTATGGTTACTATCAGTGGGCAATATGCAGGGTACCACCAACATAGTGGCTGTTGCCTAGGCAAGTGTGTATGTGTATGAGACATGAGTTGAGAGTGTTATCTGGGTAATACTAGGGTCACTCACTTTGTTCACCTGGCCTTGATGTCAAATGTAGGGGTATGGATATGCACCACAGCTTCTTGGCTATTTCACATCTGTTATTCCTGTATGGTAGACATTGTGATATATACTAGGGCCACCATATAAGAAATTTGCAAAACCCACTCCCCATTGACTCCAGTTGTTACACACTCAAAACCACCTCCACACAGGATATGAATTACAAACACACACACACACACTGACACTAACACACACACACACACACACACACACACACACACACACACACACACACACACACACACACACACACACGCACACACACACACACACACACACACACACACACACACACACACACACACACACACACACACACACACACACACACACACACACACACACACACACACACACACACACACACCTGTCATGTTTGGGATTAGAACTCCTACCTAACTAGTTTAGTACACTACCTCACTATGCAGTTATAGGACACGCCATGGAGATTACTGGAGTACTCCTTCCCCAAAGTTGTATTTCACAGTGAATGACATCAGCAGGATTGCCAAAGTAGGGCATTTGAAGTGTAGTGAGTGTGACTAGCCTAAAATGCATTGCTCCCTACACAGACAGAGAAACACACACAAAACATCCACAACTGCCATGTGTAAGGATAGAATCCCTTACCAGAGTTCTATATCACACTACAGCATGAAGCAGTTAAAGGATGCACCACAGGGATAACTGGAGTACTCCTTCCTCAAAGGTGTATTTCACAGCGAATGACATCAGCAGGACATATGAAGTGTAGTGAGTGTGACTAGCCTAAATTGCATTGCTCCCTACACAGACATAGAAACACACACAAAACATCCACAACTGCCATGTGTGGGGATAGAAACCCTACCAGAGTTCTAAATCACACTACAGCATGAAGCAGTTATAGGATGCACCATGTGAATAACTGGAGTACTCCTTCCCCAAAGGTGTATGTCACAATGAATGACATCAGCAGGATTGCCAAAGTAGGACATTTGAAGTGTAGTGAGTGTGACTAGCCTAAAAAGCATTGCTCTCTACACAGACAGAGACAGACACACACACACACACAGTTGCTAAATCTGGGATTAGAACTCTTACCCAACTATTTTATCACACTACAGAGGTACGCAGTTATAGGATGCGTCATGAAGATTACTGGGTTACATCCTTCCCAAAGGTGTATTTCAAGGTGGATGCCATCAGCAGCTTTGCCAAAGTAGGGCATTTGAATTGTAGGGAGTGTGACTAGCCTAAAAAGCATTGCTGTCTACACAGACAGACATGCATACAGTTGCCCAGTTTGGGATTAGAACTCCTACCTAACTATTTTACCACACTACAGCAGTATGCAGTTAGAGGACACACCATGGAGATTACTGGGCTACAGCCTTCCCAAAGGTGTATTTCACAGTGAATGACCTCACCAGGCTTGTCATAGTAGGGCTATGGGGAGGGCAGTGTGTGTGCATGGGCCATAACCCATTCATCTAGGGGTTGACACACCACATGCGGGCACACGCAGGGCCATATTCCACAGGTACTTGTATACAGATGCTAGATGACTACTTCCTTGTACAGTCATTCTGCACAGCTAGCACTTGCACCACATAGTCGGTACTAATGACAGATACCATTGGCTAGTAGCTACAGTGAGTGATATCTAAACCTCATGTGGTTGTAGCCATTTGGCTGTGTGCTGGGAGGGACAGGCCTGGATGGCTCCTTGTTACAGTCACTCTCTTCCACACATTTATGTACATCTACTTTTGGCTTATTATAGTGTGTTGTCCTTGGATATATGTCTGGATTCCTATCCACTGTGTGTGCAAAGCATGAATGGTGCATACTGAGGAGTGTCTCCACTAACATCTGCAACTGACAGATATGTCTGGTCCACTGTTGTTTGCAGACATGGGCTTCATGTGTGCAAGTGTGTGAACATGCCCAGTATGACCTTCCAGTTTGTTGTTGTCTGACATTGCCTTCATTTCTCCAAGTGTATGAGCATGCCCAGTATGCCCTTCTGTATTGCATGTGTGGATCAATTCCAGGGAGTTTGTACTCCAGTGCAGACCTTTGTGCTGTACATCTCAGGTAGCAAACTTTTCCTGCAGGGTATCCATCGATCATTTGGCAATATGGGGACAAAGTGTGCAGGGGATAGTGTGTACTGTAGGTGAATGTGTCTGTGCTGCTTCAGCTACATGGTACTGCTGTTAGCAGAGATATTCAGACATGTGTACTGTTATACACCATGATGTTTTCTGTCCTCATGTACTGTCAGGTGGATATTCCTGCTCACAGTGATGTCTTGGGGGACAAGAATGACTGCAGATGTGTGCGGTATTGTGAGTAGACGCTTACATATTAATGGTAGGTTATGCCATCCTGGAGTGGGTGCTGCAGACACTTGCTGCTTGGTCTTTGTATCCACTTCAGCACCTTGGTACAGTGCTGGCACGGGATCCCATATATGTACATCCATCAACATGACAGTATGGCCTTATATTGCTATGGCAATACCTCACAGCTGTACAGATTCGTACTGGTTATCCAGAGGGAGGGGCCATGAGTCAGGACATTGCCCCTTTTGTGGTGTGCGGGCAGGTATGTAGGCACCCATTTATGTGTTTGCAGCCAGGGATAGTGTGTGCATACAGCTTTGTGTCAGACCTTGCACATTCCATGCTGCCCATGCTCCAACCCCCCCCCCCAGTTATTCTCTCCTCTTCCTAACATTATGCATACATTCTCTGATACTTTCCCTATGGTTATCATCCCATCATGGCTGTGTGTTGGTGTTGGTCAAAAGTTCATGCAGTGGGACATGGTGGACATATTACTGTGGTTTGTCCACATGGCCTTGCATATGGCGTATGTGGAGTGTGTTGTATTGTTAATTGGGTGTCCATGACATAATATGCATTGGCAGTACGTATGAGACACAGGCCCATGGCAGAGGCCTGTGGGCCATTAGCTGTTGATGCGGGCCAGATGTGGCAGGCTGTTGCATTCTGTCTGTCCTACAGTCTCAGACCGCCTTATAGTATATTCCCCTGGGGTGACAGGGTAGGTGTGCTAGGTGTTCATGCCAATACCTTCTATCAGTCTTGATCAGGTGGTGTGGATTTCACTATTGCCATATACAGCTGGGGTCATAATTTACCCATTCCCCACAACAGGGGTATAACCAGAGAGGTACCTGTGAGTGGTGTTTGCGTGAGATGGGTGCATGTGTGTTATGGACACTACTTGCATCTGACACACAGATATGCATTGGGCATTTTAGTTATGCTTGCATGTGCAGGTACATCAGCTGTTTCCCAATACATTAGTTCTACCTCCTTTGTGATCTGCGAGTGTTTGGGCAGACAACACCGGTATCCCCAACTACACTACAAGAAATTGTGATGCATACCTGTTTGTACTATTCCAAGGGTGTGTCCATTTCACAGTGACACAATATATACTGTATGTCTGGGGTACATTCCTCTGTGTACTGCTTGTATATCTAGCCCAACAGCCATGCCATGTCAGTCTTTCAGATGGTTACACATATTACCACCATACATTTGCAATGACTTACTGCTAGTTGTGTTATACTGGTGGGTATTGTGTTTGGCACTGCAGTTGTGAGGACTTGTTCCTGTCATCAGCGGTAGTGGGCAATAGCCACCAGGTCTTACCTCAACATGCATACATACCGACCACTCGCACACAATAGGAAACACACTCCAACCTAACACACACATACCAGCATATTGTGCAGATGCTACAACCTATCCTGCTACCTTGGCCACCTCTGTGCATCTGTGCTCCACTGGTATTATACCTACACATACATGTTCCTACATTTCAACATAGTGTTGTGGGAGGCACACCTGACTGTTACAACATGTGTACATCGGATTGGGGGGGGCACACCAGACCATTACTGCATACATACGTAGGGTTGGGGGAGTGCACCTGACTGTTTCTACATTTCTACACAGGATTGGGAGGGCACACCTGACTGTTTCTACATTTCTACACAGGTTTGGGGGGGGCACACCTGACTGTTTCTACATTTCTACACAGGATTGAGGGGGCACACCTAACTTATTACATTTCTACATAGGATGGGGGGGCACACCTGACACTTGTACACATTTGCTATATCTGTACTGGTATGCCAGGTACTCCATTTCATTCTGTATTTTAACCTATCCTGCTGACTAGAGGCATATCAGTGTACTACAGATCTTAGCTTTGATTGACCTACATATTAGTTTCTGACTTCCTACCCTTCAGAGCTAACATCCCACTGCCTGGCCTGCTGTAGTCTGTCTGTGTAGGCCTGGGGGGGGTTATCCATAGGCATCATTCAGAGGCCATAGCACAGCCTTTGTTTGTGTTTGTCTACACCTGTCCTGCTGGCTGTGACTGTTGTTGGGCATGTGAACCCCCCTGACTGGCATGTGTGAGTCACTTACCTTGTGGGTGTCCCAGTATTAAGGGTGGTGCTGCAGGGCTGCCTATGTCAGATGCACATAGTACACTCCCAATACATGGTTGAGCACAGGTAGTGCTATGTTTGGCATCCCTTTTACTGTATGTGAGAGTCAGAGAGAGGTATTATTCTCTGGGTCCCTCCTGTGTCAGTGTATGTGCTATGCATTGCCTCTTTGCCAAGGTCAGGGCATACTGGGCATGCCTCCCTCTGCCTACTGGGACAGGCTCAGGTTGTTCCTCCTCCGAGTCACTCTGTGCCTGTGCAGGCCTTGGCAATGGTGGGGGGCTGTATGGCCCTGCCCCATGCTGTTCCTGCTGCAGCTATTTCCGCAGGATCATATTGTGTAGCATGGTACATACGATGACAATCTGGGTACATGTAGCTTGTGAGTATTGCAAGCCTCCACTGGATTTGTCCAGCCACTGGAACCATGACTTGAGCATCCCAAACACATGCTCTATTATAATTCGGGTCTGTGCATGTGCCTCATTATGGAGTTCTTGTTCGGGTGTGTGTGCATTTCTGATGGGTGTCACCAGCCACGGCTTCAGTGCGTATCCAGCATCCCCCACTAGGTGACCGTCAGGGATGTCCCCACTGGCAAATCTCTGGTGCAGCTGCATCAGATGCCAGATGTGGTAATCGTGATAGCTTTCAGGGCAGCCAGCACACACATTCATTATTATGCTCTGGGCATCACACACGATCTGGCAGTTGATGGAGTGGAAGCCCTTGCGGTTGATGTAGATCCTACCTTGCTCACTGGCTGGTACTTTGATGCATATGTACATGCAGTCTATAGCACCCACTCCCTCAAGGTATTCTGCTATTTGGTGGAACAGTTGCATATTGCTGGCCAATGCCTCACAGGTGTTGGGGAAATATACGTGCTTACCAGCATGTGCTAACATGGCATCCAGGAACTTGTGGAGTACCCTGGATGCAGATGCCTGTGAGATCCCCATCATATGCCCAGTTGGACTTTGGAAGGTACTTGCAGTTAGTATTCTTAGGCCTACACATACCTTGGTATCCACTGCAATAGGTTCCCCTCTGTTAGTTCTGTGTGTCAGGCCTGGCAGGCACAGCTCAACAATTTGCTGTAGGAGGTCCCTGTCCACCCTATAGCACTCCACTATCTCCAGCTCATGTAGCCCCTGGTAGGTTACCCTGGGTCTGTACACTGTTCTCCGTCTCCTCACTGTGGATTGATCGGCAGCATTCACATCCTCGCCACCCTCAGCCTCTTCCACAAGTTGTTGTATGATAGCTATTGCAGCCCCTATCATTTTGCTGTTTTGTCTGTTAAAACTTCCCCGCTTGTATACACCGGTTGTGTAGAGTATGGGAAAAAACAGAGTAGAAGGTGTTTGCATAGTTTATAGTAGTGTTCTGGGCTGGGCTGGTCTGCTGCCTGTGTAATTGGCTGATTCTGATACATTTCCCCTGACAGCTATGCTAAGTCTGCTTGATTAACTTCCTACTACTGTTTTCCCTTCCCATTGCCTTCCTGTTTAAGCCCAGGGGCGTGCCGTGTGAACACAGTGCTCAAATGTGCACAGAGCTGCTATTCCCTGGTTTACCTTTTTTTTTCTTTAAAACCCGGTGCGCAGCGCACACATCTGCTTAGGCAATGTAAAGAGTGCTAGGCAGACTAGGCTAGGAGCAAACCTGAGCCACAGGGCTCCAATATGCTTACAGTATGCCTGACACCCCCCCCCCAGATGTCAGCTAACTCCTAGGCTTGCACCAAGCTATTCCTGCTCTTACACTGTTGGGAGCTGACTAGCATGTTGGGGAAATCTGGGATTCACTATCATGACCTCAGTGTCACTGCTCGACAGAGGCACAGCAAAATAATGGGTATAGTTCCCCATACTAAAGGGGTGGCGTAAGCCACAAAACGATGGGCTAGGCTTGTAAATGCCCTTGGGCAGATAGCCTAGTATGAACCTATGAACCTATGAACCTATTCCCCTTATTTGCATAGGATTGCCTGCTAATGCATAGTTACATGTCTCACACTGAGCCTCCCCCTTAGCAACCACTACTCACTGGCCATGTTGTCATCTGCCTGCCATTGACTTTAATGACAGAATAGTGATTTTAGTTATAATGCTTATTTTAGGTTTATTTTCTTATTTTCCCCCCGATCCAGTTTGCAAGCCGCTGTCCTACGCTTAAACAGCCGAGATCAGCTAAAAAAATAAAAGTTGTTTTTTTTCATTTTTAAAACTGTTTTCAATGTCAATGGCCTTATACTTGGCCATTGGCATGCTTCCTGAATGATATGCACCCTTTATTTGGAGCTGTCACAGCTCAGTTTTGGAATTTGCTGAAATGTACTCAGTTACTAACCGAGTACATTTCTACAGATTACACTAGTCCTGCATGGCCAGTTTCCAGCTTCCTGGATTGAAAATTCACCTCATTTGCATGGATTTCTCCTGCAAATGGGGTAATTTGCATACAGGGGCTGAGTCCGTGCAGGACTAGTGCAGGAGCGTTCATGCACGTCCCTACAGGCTATTCCTGGATCGCACAGCAGACATATTGCCTGCTAGAGCTCCTGCACTAATCCTGCACGCTGTGCAAGGCTTGCAGAATAAGGGGGATATTCTTTGAATGAATTTTTGAGATGAAAAGTCAATAGTTACTTCTTTTTCTCTGTGTGATTTTGGAAAGATTTAGACCAGTATGAAACTGTTTTTCTTCTCGCAACAATACTACTGACAAGCATTCATTTATAGAATAACAGGTTGGGAGACATAA
The DNA here is from genome assembly GCF_019279795.1 of Protopterus annectens. Classification (NCBI taxonomy): domain Eukaryota; kingdom Metazoa; phylum Chordata; order Ceratodontiformes; family Protopteridae; genus Protopterus; species Protopterus annectens. The sequence goes on from NC_056729.1 coordinate 916,395,474, forward strand.
TAAAATCAGAGTTGGACAATCTGTGACAATACTTTTAAATGTCAAAACTATTGTCTTACTCTGAGTACCAAAGCAGGATTATATTCCACTAGCATCCTTACTGACACTTAAGTATTTGGTAATTAGGTGTAAACTTTGAGAAATAATGAAGCACTCAAAGGGATTATGTAAGAGCATTTTGTGTTGAGGCTTCTGTATATTGACTTTGGGTTAAAAATGTTCTGAAGTCAGTATTTCAGTATTTAAGACTAGTGAAATAAATCTGACATTTGATGTTCAGCTTCAGACCATTATTCCTCAGCCTGATTGTTTAATAAGCCTTGAATCATGATTTGGTCTAACAGAACCCCAGTCAGTGCAAATTATCTATGATGTTCACTTCTCTATTACGATCTTCCATGATCTCAACAACAGGTCTTTGGAAATGTTCTGTTTCTAAGGAAAGTGTAAAGGTAACTTGAGAATCATGCATCTGCCCAAAAAGGTATTAAAGTACTAAACTTAGAACTCACTTCATCAGGACCTGATTTGTATCCACTATAGAAAAATGCTTTGCACTTGGCAGGCTGGAGTGAAGTGCAGAACATTTCTTCAACAAGTGGCAGGCAGGTGTGAACTGTAGAAGATTGCTTTAACAGCTTTGAAGCAGAAGTTGTTCCTTTTAACCCATTTGCTTAGAAATTAAGGTTCTTTGTACATTATTAGCTTGATTTGTTTCTTATCTGCAACCTTGCTATTCAATTCACCCATTCAGTCAGTTCAGTTTGCTTAACAATCATGCAAAGACTCCCCAATTCTTTTCAATCTCTGTTCAGTTTATGTGTTACAGGCATTCTCTTTGGTACATGTACTCAATCAGGCAGTGGGAATAACTGTCTTATTTTTACCTATAGAAAAAGTTATAGCATCTAATCTCACACCAGTGCATCCTATAATGTATATAACTTTAATGAATCTGCCTTTATTTTCACATTAAAATCAGTTAACTGACAACCACTTTTGCCTCTCAGCACAGCCTTTTGATTTTAATACCACATTTCTGGAAATTGTAAATTCCTACTTACACAGTATTCTACCTTCATACAGAGAATAAAGTAGTTGGTACCATGTTTAACTCAAAAATATGACAACTAATGGCAGAATGGAATTACATTTGGAAAAAAAAGTCAAAGTTACTAAGCACCCCTCCTCACAAACAGTTACAAAAACTATGCAGCAGTGCCAGAGCACTTATAAATATTTTAAAAAGTGATTTACAAACCAACAGTATTAATATAAACACTGTCCAAAAGGGGTTGGGATTCTATTAACTTACTATTATAATGTATAAAACCCAAACCATCAGTCCCTTCCCAGATGGGGTGTATATCATAGGTTCATAGGTTCATAGGTTCATACTAGGCTATCTGCCCGAGGGCATTTACAAGCCTAGCCCATCGTTTTGTGGCTTACGCCACCCCTTTAGTATGGGGAACTATACCCATTATTTTGCTGTGCCTCTGTCGAGCAGTGACACTGAGGTAATCCCTGGGGTATATCTGCGATCTCCCATCCATTGGTCAAGATTTCTCTTGAACAAGGCCAGCGAGGTGCTCTGCCTCACATGTACCGGGATTTTGTTTCACAGCATAGGGAGTCTTTGGGTGATGAATCTATCCCTCCAGCATGTCCTATTAATAGCCGTGTCGAGGTTTAAGTCTCCCGCCCTTGTGGCTCTGATGGATCTAGATTTTTTGAGGTGAAGCATATTCATCAAATCTGGGTTTGACATGGCCTTGTATGTTAGGCAAAGGTCACCTCTGAGCAAGCGGTTTACTGAATAGAGCTGGAGTTCTTTCAGTCGGGCAGCATAGGACAGATTTTTGAGACCCTTTATCCTTTTGGTGAGGAACTTTTGTGGCCTCTCCAGCTGCTGCAAGTGTCGGGTCAGATACATCCCGAATGGGGCATTGTACTCAATCATTGGTCTGATGAGTGATGAGTAAAGGGAGACTATGACCTCCCTTGATCTAGATGAGAATCCCTTCATGATAAGGTGGGCAATGTAGAAGGTCTTCCTAACTACTTTAGCTACATGGGTGTCGAATGACAGACTACTATCAACCTGGGTCCCCAGGTCCCTGATAACTTCTTCTGTGCTCAGTGGATTGCCACCTATTTGGTAGCTAGGGTAACCTTGTTTTTCCCAAAGGGTATGACTATGCATTTTTGGCATTTAACTTCAGGCCGTGGCTCTGGCACCAGTTATCCGTTTCTGTGAGACCCTTCTGAAGGATATCTGTGTCAGATGTGTTTTCTACTATGGCCAGTTTGCAGTCATCTGCAAACTTTGTCAGCCATAACCCTCCTGTGTTTGCTTGTACTTCGGAAAAGTAGATGCCAAACAAGAGTGGGCCCAGGACTGAGCCCTGTGGGACACCACTTGTGACAGGTTTTGAGTCTGACATGGCCAGCAACTCTGACCCTGTGGGTTCTGTCACTCAGCCAGTTTGCAACCCATCTTGTGATGTATGGGTTAACATTTAAGCTGATGAGTTTTTCAATGATACCCGAGTGGGGTATTGTATCGAAGGCCTTAGCCAGATCGAGGTAGGCTGTATGGACTGCCTTTCCTCGTCAATGGCTTTGGTGACTGTTTGAAGAAGTCAACCAAGTTTAAAAGCATGATCTGCCTTTGACAAAGCCAAACTGGGTTGGATCCAAAGTCTGCAAATTCCTATGTCTTTATTTATGAGGTCCATTATGATCCTCTCCATGGCTTTGCAGATAAGGCTTGTCAAGCTAATGGGCGGTAATTTCCAGGGTCGGTGGAGGCACCGCCTTTGTGAAGTGGGACCACAGTTGCAGTGCGCCACTCCTGGAGTGCGTATCCAGAGGTAAGACTTTGATTAAACAGCTGTCCTAGCTGTGGGTTTAATTCCTCATTGAGTTCGTGGAGCACAGCCGGGGACACCATCAGGTCCCATGGATGCTGTGTTTTTTGCTTTGGAGAGAGCAGTTCTCACTTGGGCGCTGGAGATGTTTGGGGGGCTGCAATCGTTTGGTATAGATATCTCTCCTTTTGGGGGGCAGGGGGGGAGAAGTTTGCACTGAACCTGTCAGCCAGTATGTTGGCAATGTCTGTAGGATCAGTAATCTTCACATCATTTTGAACTAGTTCTGAGCATATCTGGGAGATTCCTCCTAGGTTTCTAACATAGCTAAAGAAGGCCTTATGATTGTCTTTTGAGTCTTTAGCTATTTTTCTCTCGAAATTTGCTTTGGATGATTTTATGAGAGCTCTTAGTTTTTTACTTATAGTGATCAAGGGTGTCTTACCTTTTAAGGATTTTGCTCTATCTTGTAGTAGCTTCCTCCTTTTATTGTAGAGCATCAGAACATCGAAGTATTAAAACTTCGAATATTCTTATATCAAACGCTATTCAGCGAACGCTAAGAATAGCGAAGCTGCAGAACAGTGAATTCATTCCTTGGGAAAGAATTCGGTTGGCCATTTTTATGGCTTTGCTATTCTTAGCGCTGTGGTGGAAAGTTACGGGTTGGGTTCAGGTAAGTGTGTGATTGTTAGTACGTTAGGGTTAGGGGCAGGTTAAGGGAGTTAGGGTTAGGGCACGGGTTAGGCGTGTGTGCGATAGTTTGTAAAACAAATGAAGCAGGCTGTGCTGAAAACAAGGGGTTTTATTCTTAAAAGAACAGAATTAAGTGCTTTCGGCTGTAACAATACAGCCTTCATCAGAATTCATTTTCCAGACATCAACATCCTACTTTTATAAAAAAACTATTAACCAATCACAACCCTGACATAATTAACTTCTTAATATGCATTCCATAAACTATTCATTCACTCTTATAGTTGTATAAAACATTCAATCCACTTCCTAATACTATTGTTAAAAACAATATATTACATACATGTTTAAAAATTTCTGTTATGCAAGCTTTTACTATATTATATTTGTAGATTTATATTTTGTTTGCCCTCTCCTGTAATACTGGGACAATAGAAATACTGTCATTTAAACCAGGGGGAAACATAGCTGCTGTTCTAAATTGCCATTGAGTTTCTTTTTTCTTTAACAGATTTTTCCAGTCGCCCCCCCTGGGGTTTTGTTTAACTTGCTCTACTATCCCAAATGAAAACTTAATAAAATGAGGACATTTTTTTTAGAATGTTTGTATAATGCACTTGTAATTTTTCCATTTTTAATGTCATTTACGTGTTCATACACTCTATTTTAGTTATACATAGTTATAGTATAGTTTGTGCAGGGTCATTGTAATTTAATTTCTTTATTATTGCACATATCTATTGATAGGGATACAGTATGTATACATTTAAAGTATGCTATTACTTTAAGAGAAAGTTAATCTAATGAGGATGCATGCCAAGTGATTGGGTCTATATCAGAACATCGAAGTATTAAAACTTCGAATGTTCTGATATCGAACACTATTCAGCGAATGCTAAGAATAGCGAAGCTGCAGAACAGCGAATTCTTTCCTCAGGAAAGAATTTGGTTGATCATTTCTGTGGCTTCACTATTCTTAGCACTGTGGTGGAAAGTTACGGGTTGGGTTCAGGTAAGTGTGCAATTGTTTGTACGTTAGGGTTAGGGGCGGGTTAAGTGAGTTAGGGTTAGGGCAGGGGTTAAGCGTGTGTGCGATAGTGACAGACTTTAGGATTAGGGGCGGTTTAAGAGAGTTAGGGCTAGGGTGTGGGTTAGGTGAGTGTGCGATAGTGACGGACCTTAGGGTTAGGGTTTGGGTTAAGGTAAGTGGGTAGATAGTAGTGTATGTTTAGTTTAATGTAGCGTTAGATGTAGGAATTAGTGGTTGCTGTTTGTTTGATGTGCTTGTGTTGTGTGTATGTGTTTCGGTGCAGCAAATTTTTTCCATGGGAAAAAATACGCTGTTCTGAATGTTTTATATTTTCATGTTTAGATGTTTTGGGGCCGATGAAATAGTGTTCGCTATTTTCATCTTTCCATAATGTGATATAAACACCCCAGATGACCCCCCAGTAAATATTCCAACCAAATTCTGCACCTGATTTACTAATATTTGCCAAACCCATTTGGTGGCAGTTACAACATTCTACTGCAGCTTCATTCCCAATGTGGCATAAATTAAACCACATCTGTGCCTCCCTACCTCAAGATCTAATTCCCAATTTGCTAATACTGAAGCTACTAAAACAATTGTGACTTTGATCCTATCTTCAGATAATATTCTCCTACATTACTTTATGCTCACCAGCACTGTAATTGCTTACCCAGTCTCCTTTTTAATAAAAATAACTCTGAAGGTAAACTACGTGATAATCACTAGGAAATCATTCATATCTGTCCTGCTTCTACAAGGCGACCATTCTATTGATTTTATGTATTGCCATCTTTCTGCCACTCTAAAAAATTCTTAGAAAATAGAGTTCACCTGCAACTCCTTAAACATCAAAAATAGAAATAACCTTCTGGCGTTCACTCAGCATTGATTCAGATTAACCCATGACATTGAAACAGGTCTCTTAGCTTTTACAAATCACATCCAAGAGAAACCCAACAGTAACTAATTTGTCATACCCATTCTCTGTGACCAGCCAAAAGCATTCAGCATACTTGACCATGCCATACTCTTGCAACAATTCTCACCCTTCAGTCTGTCACCTTCAATGTTAGAATTGCTCACAAGCTATTTAACAAATGAGATTCAGGCCATCAAGTGGGCTAGCAATATACCCCCATCATATTCACCACAATCACGTCCCCCATGATTCAATACTTGGACGCTTACTATTCACCATTTTTGTCAACCCCATGGCCTAAGCTTATCAACCAGCAGAAAAAATTCAGAAAGCAGAAGACACTCCCCGGGATTCATGAAGCTCGGCGCAAGGCCGGTGTAAGGCCTGCGCCGGCGGTGCAGTGAATAGTCGGCATAGTAGCGCCATATGCATAGTAATGAGAGCGCGCCGCAACCACAGACACGTGCGTAGTGTACGTGAGCGAGCCCAAGTAGGATGCGTCCGGAGGCGTGGCTAAGCCGGCAGGCGATGAGCAACCTAATGTGCTGACTGCCACGGTCCGCCCATAATAGTAATGGCAGCAGCCAGGGCTCGTGCAGAATGAAACGCACGTAGAGTATGCAACATAGTACCCGTCCCAACAAAACGGAGAAGCAAATACAACCCACGAAGCCCTAAGGGTACCCGTCCAAGGAACAAAGGATACGCGTAACCGTGTTTGTCCCGCAATGCACCGTCAGTGGGCATACCCAGAGAAGGTGTACCGCAGCATGTCAGCGCGCCGCACCAACATAGGAGTAGCGACTAAGGTTACCACCTGTCCCACTTTGCGAGGGGCAGTCCCTCTATGGGCAGTTGTGTCCCGATAAAAAATATTAAAAACGGCAAATGTGCTAAGATTGTAGGACATAATGATATCCCGTATTTAATGTAATGGTTGCATGAAATGGTTATTTCTGTAACTGAAATACCTAAATGTCACAAGAAACAGAATAAGCAACCAAACTGCTACAACAATAAGCTTTTATTTAGGCAAACAAGTGAAGTTCTATGCTATATAGTGACCGTGGGTATGTGTTGGCCTGTAAAATCTGATGTGAGTCCCGAAAATGTCCCACCTTGGCCACTGGAAAGGTGGCAACCCCAGTAGCGACATGGGCATGGTCACCAGGGTTACCAGCTGTCCCACTTTGCTATGGACAGTCCCTCATTGGACAGTTGTGTCCCGCCAAAAATCGAAAAACTGGCAAATGACCTGAGATTTCCTGCCAAAAATATTCCATAATATACCTGAAATAGTAGCATAAAACATATATTTTGTATATGAAACACATACATGGCATAAGAAACTGAATAAGGAACCCAAATGCTAACAGAATAAGCATATATTATGGCAAACAAGTGAAGTTATGTCAACTCCACTTGCTGTGGGTATGTGTTGTCCTGCAAAATCCAATGTTTCCACAAAGATGTCCCACTATGGGCATTGGAAAAGGTGTCAACCATAATGGTCACAAGCAGTAGTGAGAGTACACAGCCGGGTAGCTGTGTCGACATAACAACAGGAAGGAACCAAGATACCTAAACACAGGCAAACATGTGCATAGCAACATGTCCCACACCCAGCAACGTGTTTGTCGCATACACAGGACGGCGTATGTCTAAGTGTAATATCCAGAAGCAGGACCCATGCATGCAGATGTAATACACAATAGCCCCATTGTAGCATGTAAGTCCCACCCATGTACGCCTGTGCACCCAAACCAGCTAGCATCCTTGTGCAGCTACACACCTACACACAATGGGCATACCTGAAATGTGGTAAGAAGTATTGTGTTAGGCAGTGCCACGCGGGCAAATATGTACCCCACATGTCACCAACCCACCTCAGGTACAGATATGGAAATGGCTGCATGTGAATGTGTCTGCAGAATGTGTACATCCCGCATGTGGTATGTACCCGTCCAAACCATATAGGTTTGCACACGCCACGGTGCACATAACTGTACACATGTGGACAAGTCGGGTTGTTGAACCACCGCATCGATGATTAGCTATGCAGTGAAGTCAAACACATATAGCGGAACATGTGCCTACCAAACAGGACATCCTAACAGGGTGCCACAGGCACAGAGGGGAAGGTGGGACATCACATGTGGAGAGTAGCGTTGCCGGACGGCCAAATACACACGGTCAAGG
>NC_056729.1:916403693-916458693 GCF_019279795.1 Protopterus annectens
CATCCCAGATTCAATACTAAACAGCAACGGGAGAGGCCGTCGGCGTCCCCTGCTGTTGAGCTGTTCAACCTGGTTCCGCCATGTTAAATGTGTGTAGCAGAGCGGGACTGGCCCACCAACTACAACGGACATGTCCGCGGGTTTCAGTGAAAGCCATCACGCAATATTAAACCCATGTAATATGGCGAGACAGGTCATGAATACCGAGGGTTACTAATGGAAATAGGTCCGTTCGACCAGACCGTGTTCAATTACTATAACAACATCGACAACGGGTACGCCGGCCAATCAGCACACACGGGTAGGAATTATGGGGGGGGGGACATGGTATCATAGACACGGACAAACCGTGGCCATGTGACTCATCTAACATTCCTACACGGTCAGGCAGTTCCGCACACTGGGCGACAAGAGCAAACCCAGCACCACAGGGACACCCTGACCATCAAGGCCTGTATGCGGGGATATAAGCCCCTGTGATCTGAACATCCCTGCGGTCAAGACATATGCATCCTGGGCCATGAACGGAGGGAATAAGGAATGTTTAACATAGTACCGCACCTTTCCCAGCAGGAGAAGGGATGCCAGTGACGCGTGAGTGCGGGGGTGGGGTGGGGATATGTAAATGTAGCTAAGTACCATGGGTATGCATATTAATGACACCAACAGCTAACGTAGTGGTCACAGTAACCGCAAACGGAATGCAGTCCTGTTTGAATTACGCACTATGGAACATATAAATGTGAACGGTACGTACGCGCCCATGCTGCAAAAGACTGTTACTTGTATAGGTGTATGCGGCGCACCCGTCCGCCAACCGGATCACAGATATGTTACCGAATAGTCACAACCAACACAGACCACGAACCACACAGGGCCAGTAAACATATGGAGACAGAATACTGATATGCATGTGCCGCGCCAGAAACCACAATTAGGAAATGCACGCGCGCTGCAGTGTGTGATCCCTCAAGCAGGGCAGGTTAAGGATGTGTCCTCCACGCCAACCAGACAGGTCTCATAAATGTCAGCCTCTGAAAGTATGGAATCGGGCAATGCCATGTAAAGTACCGTTAGAAATAGTGAGAAACACACGCTATGTGATGAGACAAACATAGAATGTGGATAGAATAACGTATGTGTTAGTAGTATGGATTGATGACGGTATGCATCAGTAACCCGACCCACTTGTCAGAAGGTGCCCCCCGTGACACTGCCCAGTTGGCTCACACTTGTTGACCGGGCTACGCTAGCTGGATATATGTCCAGTGTCAGCAGAGGCCCGTGGAAAATGCCCCACACACAATCATAGCACAACATACCAAAGTACTCATATATGTAAACAAAAAAGAACAACAATAGAACGTGGTCCTGAAAGGACTGGTTACACACAGATCCCAGACGACAGACAGATATATGGCCGTGGAAGCATCGCCACAATTATGGGATCAGGTCCCTAAAGAAGCAAGAAGGTCACACATGACACGCCAGCGAATTGCCAGATAGACACTGGTCAATGTAACACACAGCAAGATGGAGGGCCAACTAGCCGTACACCATGCCAGAACCTGTACAGCGGAAAGGTATGGCATGGTAATTGATGTGTACACAGGTAATCCACAGACAGTAACAAAGAAAGGTATGAAACGAGGGGTTCATATGTATACATCTACACACAGCAGCCCGACGCCCGTGATATATGACGATGGACATAGATTTGTCACCGAAAAGAAGATGTAAACAACTACAGTTCATTCCATTTCATATTGATATAGTTATGATACAGTCATATTCGTTACACGTAACATTGTGACTTTCATTTACATTCATATTTATACATATTATGCTTCAATTGTACTTATTGATTCCATGCTTTGAATCGTAATGCAACAGTTATACACATTGATATTTCATACCATGATCAACACACTACATTCTAAGGTTTACTCACAACAATTATCAACTATGTGTCAATATACTGATTGTATTGACCAATATTGTAGTTATATAAACACATTGTTGTTGTATTATTGTTTCCATTAAGTAATGTATGCAACACTGACTTGTACATGTCACGTTATCTTCAAGACATGGAGCACTGTCCACTTAACTATGAGCAGGTTTACTGATTAATTGACTTTAAACTGACTCTGAAGGAAGTGTATAAGGGACGACTATGTAATGTATTTCGTACTCCGATGATGACCCATGTTAGTGGGTGAAAGAGCTTAGTATGTTTCGACTGTGGAGTGTATCATTTCTGTCATTGTCCGTTTTGGCCTGATATATGTTCAAGGATGTCTTTTATGAAGATGACCAGGACTAAGGTTTGCTGTATTTACGCTTACTGGCACGTGGATATGGATAGGCCAAGTAATACATAATATGGGTAGGCTTAACAGACATCCGCGACAGAACATACTGGCCAGATGTTGACAGTCCAACACGTTCTACACTTTACATATGCACATCGTGTCCATTGTAGGACTCAAAAATATACCCATTTGAGACATGAAACAGCTGCGGTCGACCCAGACGGTGTACAGTCGAGACTATGGGACTACTTTACATATGCACCTCCAGCGCAGTTCAAGGTTGATGACAACTGTCCATGAAATGCAGGACATATGAACAGAAATCCACAGATTGTCGTGTCCATATAAGTGAGTCCACATCCCAGTCCCGCATTACATGAAGGATGTGTAATGGTACCGTGGAGGGTTGCAGCCATGGGATCCTGGGTATGCAAAATGGGGCTCGTGTTGTTTGGCAGATAATCCGTTGTCCCGCCGTGGGAGGGATGTGGGTATAGCCCGTGGCCTTACTCCCACCAATGATGCAAAGCATCCACCAGATAATGGTAAAGTATGTGTGAAATGTGTACAGTTCTATATTACTGTCCAGTAGGCACCCTATGGATGGACAGGTGTACGACCAAGATGGCACCCATAACTGGAAACCTGGTGGAATTACACAGCTGCAGTAAGGCATAACACAGGAAATACAGATAGGAGTACAGTAGACACTCCCATACAAAGTCAGACCACCGTGCGATACGCGCATACAGCGCCGATCCGCCAGCAACAAAATGGGGAGCACTCGCTACCATACAGCTGAACAGATGGGCGACCTGTGGAACACATACTAATGGCACACTAACAACGCCAAGTAGGATATGTAAGCTATGGCTCCCACCTATAAAGAAGACATGCTTCAATGAATACATAGGGGATCAACATGTTCCGGTGTTATGTTGACAGTACAGTAACGGATATGTCCTATTGGGACGCCTGGCATTTATGGAAACCAGTTGCTAACCTGCATCTTTCGATATACATCAGTTATTTACAGTTCTAACACACCTGTTTTAGTAACCACGTAGAATGGGTAGTCAAAGAGACATCCACGATTGGCGAACATACAGCAGCGGTCAAAACCACTGGCCAGTTGGACACAATCCAGCAACATCTACCTTTACATTTGCACATATGTGTCCATTGTAGGACCCAAAATACATTATAACAGAACGCCACCAGCCATTTCCGACCACCAGATGATGCGATAGCCGTGACTACGGCACAGTTAGACACCGCCAGTGTGATTAAGGTTGATGACAGGTATCTATGAAATGTAGGACATATGAGCAGAAATCCACAGATCGCCGTGTCCATACATGTGCGTCCACATCCCAGTCCCGCACACATGGAAGGTGTGCAATGGGTACTGTCGGGGGTTGCAGCCATGGGATCGTGGGTATGCAGAAATGGGTGTCGGACTTGATTGGCAGAAAAGCCATTGTCCCGCCCGCGGTGTGCGTGTGGGTATGGCATATGCGTTACTCCACACTGATAATGCAAATCATCTACCTGAGAATGCTAAATACAGCTGTGACATGTGTACAGCCCTACACCAGTGTCCATGAGGCAGTTCCCATGGATGGACAAATGTACGTCCAGGATGGCACCCATAACTGCACACCTGGCGAATCCAGCTGTAGTAAGGCACAACACATGGAACACATTTAGGGAGTAAAGCAGACACTCCACATAGAATGTCAGGTCATGCGGTGAATACCGCGCATACAGCTCTCAACCTGCCAGCAAGTGACTGGGGATCACTCGCTTGCATACCGCGGAACAAATGTGCGACCCGCGGAACACATACTGATGGCACGCCCACAACGTGAACTAGGATGGTTATAGGTTGGTTAAGCTATGGCGAATCCACATAAAAAGAACATCCTTCAATGAATTAATAGGATCTACATGTTTCGTGTAAAGTTGACAAAACAGAGGCAGGAGTGTCCCAATGGGATATCTGCAGATAGGTGAAAGCAATTGTTAGCTTGCAACATTGGAATTACACCATTTGGGTACAGTGGCGGATAACCCGGTTCACGTAGCACTACATAATATGGGTACTCAAACAGACATCCGTGATTGCTGAACATACAGCAGCAGTCAGACCCACTGGCCAGATGGACACAGTACAATAGGTTCTACACTTGACATATGCACATTGGTGTCCATTGTAGGACCCAAAATTATCCGAATGCAATGTGAACAGGCGTATCTAGAGAACCAGAAGACCTGATAGCCGTGACTACGCACAGCCACATATGTGCACCACCAGCATTTTCAAGGTTGATGACAAGTGTCCATGACATGCAGGACATATGGATCGGACTCCCAGGTTGCCGAGTCCATAGACGCAGCGCCCACATCCCATTCACGCATACATGGAGGATGTGCAATGGTACCGCCGAGGTTGCAGACATGGGATCGTGGGTATGCAGAAATGGGGCTGTGTCGATTGGCAGATAATCCGTATCGCCAGTGGGAGGTATGTGGGTATAGCACATGCTTTACTCCACAATAATAATGCAAATCATCCACCGGAGAATGCTAAATGCAGCTGTGATATGTGTACAGCCCTCTACCAGTGCCCAGTAGCCATTCCCCATGGACGGACAAACGCTCGTCAAGATGGCACCCATAACAGCACATCTGCTGGGATCACACAGCTGTAGTAAGGCAAAACACAGGGAATACAGATAGGGACTACAGTAGAGACTCCACATACAAAGTCAGACCACTGTGCCAATACCGGCGTACACAGCACTCTTTTTCCCAGCAAGTGAATGGTGATCACTCGCTGCCATACCGCGGAACAAATGGGCGACCTGCGGAACACATACTAATGGCACACCAACAACGCCAAATAGAAAGGGTATAGGATGTTAAAGCTATGGCGCATACACATATAAAGAACATCCTGCAATGAATCAATAGGTTATACATGGTTTCTTCTGTTAATGTGACAATACAGAGGCGGAATGTCCCAATGGGATATCTGCGGATTAGTGAAAGCAATTGTTAGCCTGCATCATGGGAACTACACCATTTGGGTTCAGTGGCGGAAGACCCGGTTTACGTAGCACTACATAATATGGGTACTCAAACAGACATCCGTGACTGCTGGACATGCAGCGAAGTCAAACACACTGGTCAGATGGACACAGTCCACTATGTTCTACACTTTACATATGCACACTGGTGTCCAGTGTAGGACCCAAAATTTATCCTTACGCAATGCAACCTGCTGGGAGCGGAGACCCAGATGAAGCGCAGCCGTGACTACGGCACAGCTACATATATACACCACCAGCGTGTCCAAGGTTAATGACAACTGTCCATGAACTGCAGGTGATATGCACATGAATCCCCAGATTGTCCAGTCCATACAGGTGCGCCCACATCCCATTCCCGCACACGGAGGATGTGCAACGGGTACTGTCGAGGGCTGCAGCCATGGGATCGTGGGTATGCAGACATGGGTCTCGTGTTGATTGGCAGATGATCCGCTGTCCCCCGTGTGAGGGATGTGGGTATGGCACATGCGTTCGCACTAATTATGCAAATCACCCACCGGGGAATGCTAAGTGCAGCTGTGAAATGTGTACAGCACTATAACAGGGTCCGTTGGACAGTTCCCACGGATGGACAATCGACGCCAAGATGTCACCCATAAATGCAAACCTGGTGGAATGACACAGCTGTGGTAAGGCACAACACAGGAATACAGATAGGGACTACAGTAGAGACTCCACATACGATGTCAGACCGCCGCAATACCGCATACACAGCACCCAATCTGCTAGAAGGTGAATGGGGATCACTCGCTACTATACCGCTGAACACATGGCCGACCTGTGGAACACATACTAACGGCACACCAACAACGCTAGGGAAAGTCATAGGATCCTGACACTATGGCGCTCACGCTTATGAAGAACATCCGCCAATGATTTAATAGGATCTACATTCTTTGGTTGTGTCCGTGCCGATACTGTGGCGGACATATCCTAATGGGACATTGAGGATGACCTAAAGCTTCTCCTAGCCTGCATCATTGGATCTACACCATCCGGTTTCGCTTAGAATACCCTGGTCAACGTAGCACTACATAATATGGGTAGCAACCACACATCCGCGATGGGGGAACATACAGCAGCGGTCAAACCCACTCAGCCAGATGGACACAGTCCAACAAGGTCTACACTGTACATGTGCACAATGGTGTTCATAGTAGGGCCCCAGAGATTCATCCGCACGCAATGTCAACCAGCCACGATCGAGACCCGAATAACTGACAGCCGTGTCTACGGTACAGCCAGACATATGCACCCCAGCGTGTTCAGGGTTGATGACAGCTGTCCACAGAGGGCGGACATATGTACAGATATTCCCATATTGTAGAGCCCATAGATGCGCCCACATCCCATTCCCGCACACATGCAGGATGTGTAATGGGTACCGCCGAGGGCTGCATCCATGGGATCCTGGGTATGCAGTAACGGGGCTGGGTGTTGTTTGGCAGATAATACGCTGTCCCGCACCATGGGAGGGATGTGGGAGTAGCACGTGCCTTACTCCCCACGGCTAGTGCAAAGCATCCACCGCCTAATGCGAAATGCAGGTGTGAAATGTGTACTGCTCCATACCAGTGTCCAGTAGACACTGCGAGGGATGGACAAGCGTAGGCCCGAGATGGCACCCATAACCGCGAACTTGGTGTAACCACACAGCTGCAGCGAGGCATAACACAGGTAATACAGATGGGGAAACCAGTAGACACTCCACATACAAAGCCAGACCGCTGTTAATACCGCGCATACAGCTGTCAATATGCCAGCACCGAATGGGGTTCACACGCCCCGCATCATGGGAGACATGGGTGACCTGTGGAACAGATACCAATGGCACAATATCAACGTCAGCTAGGAAAGCCATACAATGGTGAAACTATGGCGCCCCCACCAATGAAGGACATCCTTCTGTGAAGTAATACTGTTAATGTCAATTGACCATGGAATACACATAATCCACATCAAAGACCCGCTGGCACCTTATGGCACACAAAGCACGACACACATAGGTAGATGATACAGTCAACGAGACGTTCCACGACAGGTCACATGTGGTATCCAAAGGTTACTCCATAGACATGTCAGCGCTATCACCCGCACGCTCCGTGAGACGACACATAACATAGACGTGCCCAGGCTTTATATATCCCCCCTTACACTTCCATGTGTTACCTTCTGTGCAAACAATGAACATGTAACCACAGCATAGAAAGCACAGACGCAATGTTTACCACACACACATATGTTAACACCTCAGAAGGCATCCTATTAACACATGTATCATATGATATTGTACTATGCCGAATACTCATCATTGAATGATCTAACAATGTATATGGCAGATATGCACAGCATATCACTGTAATACAGCGATACAGAACTGAATGAGTGGACGAATGTGTGCTAACCCTACATCTGTACCTAAACTACATCCATGTTACGGGGGCTTGCTCCACCTGCCTCTCAAAAGAGGCCTCATCAGTGTTCCATCGGTCAGCCCTGGTGTGTGGGCAACCTCCACCTACTAAACCAAATAGATCCGCATACTATAGCATAGCTGATGAGGTCCCTCTGGTATTACAACCTGCACATCGTAAAACGCCGAATGTAGATGTATGCCTTGTGATCTGCCCACATCCGGCCGTAGGCGTACAGCATTCCTGCGGCTGGCCAGGGCGCCGCACTACTAGGGCCACCTGTCTAGTAGGTGTGTCATGTAGGTATACCATGATGGGGGCACCATGTGCTGTGGTGGTGGGCGCCAAGGAGCCCTACAGCCTAGGGCAGCAGTCGATCTAAGTCCGCAGCCGTAGGAGGGTAGTACAGTCTGCAGGTATGTGCAGACGGCACATGAAACCGCGGTCCACAAGGATTAGCCATGGTGGCGACATTACGCACAGATGGCTGTAGCGGACACACACACACAACCATGCATACAGCACAGGTAGACATACACACACCATAATTCAGCTGGCACACACAAGGTGTATGGCGTGTACGGGTACACTGCCAGGACAGCAAGGATAGCTGTGTGTTACGATATCCAGCAGATGTCAATACGGTGTTCTGGAATACGGACAGTGCATGGACAATGAGTGGATACAACGGACCACAGTCATATGTGTCTCTCCTGCAAATATGTGATACATGGGAAAGACAGCCGTCCATGCTAGAGCAGCAGTACGGCCACAACATAGGTACGTAGATATACAATGACAGAGATACAGACGGACACATGTGGCAGGCCCGGGTGTCATGTACACAGTATCACCCCAGCACACCATAGCATGGTGTACGTGGAGATCATGCTACGGTGGTCGCCACCACAACAGACACACAAGCGGTACACTGCATACCGCCATCCAGAAACACAGGGATGGCGGCAGGATAGGTGTGTTATGCGTAAACCACAAGGCAATACCATATGAACCCATGCAGCTGGGAGCATGGACACACACACACATGTGGCAGGCATGTTGTTTGACCACACACCCACATACCCAAACGCACAAACGCATAACACAGGTATGGAATGTGCTACGTGGACCACCGAGCACACCACCAGCAGAGGCACATGTACAGGTGGGTGGCAACATCCATAAAGGAATGGCTGATAGCCGAGGTATGTGCGAAGCGCCTAAAGCTAGTTCATCTGCAGAGGCAGCTGGAAACACACACACACACACACGGAAGGGCCGGGTGTCGAACCTACGCCTATCTACATGATTTCACTACAGTATGAAGCATTTACAGAACGCCACCGAAGTTTACTGAGCACAGCTGTCAGAGGCATACTTCTAGGCGGGTGACATCACTGTAAGACAATAGCTGGCAATAGCCGAGGTATGTGTTGCGGCCCTAAAAGCTAGTTCATCTGCAGAGGCAGCTGGAAACACACACACACACACACACACACGGAAGGGCCGGGAGTCGAACCTACACCTATCTACATGATTTCACTACAGTATGAAGCATTTACAGAACGCGCTACCGAGTTTACTGAGCACAGCGCTGTCAGAGGCATACTTCTAGGTGGGTGACATCACTTGTAAGACAATAGCTGGCAATAGCCGAGGTATGTGTTGCGAAGCGCCTAAAAGCTAGTTCATCTGCAGAGGCAGCTGGAAACACACACACACACACACACACACACACACACACACACACACGGAAGGGCCGGGAGTCGAACCTACGCCTATCTACATGATTTCACTACAGTATGAAGCATTTACAGAACGCGCTACCGAGTTTACTGAGCACAGCGCTGTCAGAGGCATACTTCTAGGCGGGTGACATCACTTGTAAGACAATAGCTGGCAATAGCCGAGGTATGTGTTGCGGAGCGTCTAAAAGCTAGTTCATCTGCAGAGGCAGCTGGAAACACACACACACACACACACACACACACACGGAAGGGCCGGGAGTCGAACCTATGCCTATCTACATGATTTCACTACAGTATGAAGCATTTACAGAACGCGCTACCGAGTTTACTGAGCACAGCGCTGTCAGAGGCATACTTCTAGGCGGGTGACATCACTTGTAAGACAATAGCTGGCAATAGCCGAGGTATGTGTTGCCGAGCACCTAAAAGCTAGTTCATCTGCAGAGGCAGCTGGAAACACACACACACACACACACACACACACACACACGGAAGGGCCGGGAGTCGAACCTACGCCTATCTACATGATTTCACTACAGTATGAAGCATTTACAGAACGCGCTACCGAGTTTACTGAGCACAGCGCTGTCAGAGGCATACTTCTAGGCGGGTGACATCACTTGTAAGACAATAGCCGGCAATAGCCGAGGTATGTGTTGCGGCCTAAAGCTAGTTCATCTGCAGAGGCAGCTGGAAACACACACACACACACACACACACACACACACACACACACACACACACACACACACACACACACACACACACACACAAGGGCCGAGAGTCGAACCTACGCCTACCTACATGAACTCACTACAGCATGAAGCATTTACAGAACGCTAACGGGATTACTGAGCACAGCACTGTCAGGAGGCATACCCCTAGGTGGGTGGTATCATCTGCAGAGGCAATGCGTCCGATAGGGAATGAAGACAGAGTGCGCAGTCACGCAGCCTGTTACCATCCCAAGGTGGTCGTACAGTAACACGTTAGTGCTGCAGTCGGGAATACCAAATAACTAGTGATCAGTACATCACGACAGGAATACGGGATGCACCACATGACACTTTACCCTGGGAGGGCATCCGTCGCAGGATGTAGGCAGCCAATGTGGCATGACAGCCACATATGTGTCACCTGGATGGTCACCATGGCTATACAGGATGCCATTGGCCATGGCTACATGCCCAGTTGCAGACATCGGTGACGACTGTCGTGTACCGGGCGGTGTACTGGCCATGCCTCCCACACCTAGCGGTTGCAAAGGGGAGACAGACATGCTCACGGGTATCAACGCAGTCGGGTGTGCACTGTCCTGTGTGTCTATCTACACAGCTGCTTACTGGGCATGCTCAGACACTTAGACTCGGCACAGAGCAGACATGCATACACATGGAGCAACAGCATGGGTGGCAGAATGTGGACCGTGGTGTGTGTCCAGCCACACAACAGCAACCCAGCCATGGCACAGACGGGCCGCTATGGGGGATACAGGCATGCACCCGGGTATTACTGCAGTCGGGCGGTGTGCACTGTACTGTGTGTCCATCTACACAACTGCTTACTGGGCATGCTCAGACACTTAGACTCGGCACAGAGCACACATGCATACACATGGTGCAACAGCATGGGTGGCAGAATGTGGACCGTCGTGTGCCCAGCCACACAACAGCAACCCGCCATGCCACAGATGTGGCCGCTGCAGCGGGAATATCCAGGTGCAATTAACCATGGTAGGACCGCCCTACAGTTAGTTGCATGCTACAGACCACCCTCCCAAATCCAGGATACCTGCACAGCCATCCTGAGGACACTGGTGAGTGTGCATGCTCACAACAGCACCGTATTGGGTGACATCCAAGCACCCATACATAGACTGGGAACATTACCCATGACACAACACCCTACGCCACAGGTCCCGGTGTTCATACACGTGACCGCTGTGAAACAGCCATGAACCATACCCACTAGGGGACGATACCAGTTCTGCCCATCACACATGGGGAGGAAATGCTCCACACAGGATGTACATCCCTCAATGGTGATGTCAGACCATATAGTGTATCCACTGGTAATCCACATCCTGCACCCAACACTGGCATGGGAGACCTAAGTGAGGACCTCTTCACAGCAAACCACAGACATCATACGACTGGTACCCTACAAGTCCACCATGCCAGTGGTGAACACAGGCCGCACTGCCAACTCCCTTACGAATGCCTTCTCTGAGCACACACAGGGATGTCTGCACCAAGTGATCATGATAACATCAGGACCTTGTCCACCAAAGGTAGGCACATGGTCTGGTGGACCACAGCCACTGACAAACCGTACATCAGCAGTTGGAGCTAATACATGACGGAGCATTATCAGTACCAGGGAAGCCATCACCCATTCATACCAGCGTCAACATACAGCCACACATACAATCATCCAAGGCCGCTTGTGGTAGTGGTACTGCAGAGGGCACATGAGACAACCATAGGGCCTTCCTCAACTGTGGTAGGGACATGGGTGGGAGCACACAGACATGGCCAGAAATGATCCAGAATGGTACAACGGTCACTGCACCCACAGACATTGTCAACAAACCAGCGGACATGTCCCATGCATACATCCACCCCCACCCCAAGAGGGGACATATCCATCCCACCAGAGTCTAGCCTCAAACATCTCATATGCCCTGGAGTAATCTGATATCTGTTAGATGGTTAACACAGCACCAATGGGCCCCGATGGTGTCCCTGGCTGTGTGCTACCCAACCTCATTGAGGCCCTCACCCCACACATAAGGCCACTGTCTCATGTTAGCCTTACTACGGGCTAGGTCCCCGCTGGATGGCATATGGCATCTGTGGTCCCACTATGCCAGGGTAGTGCTGTTATGGACTGCAGACATTACCGCCCTATCAGCTTGACAAGCCTTGTCTGCAAAGCTGCGGGAAGGGCCATACAGGTGCCCATGAATACAAACAGTGGTGTACAGCCAACACCGGAACATACCCACAACAACTTAGTCAAGGGCAGATGCTGCCTCCCAAACCTGCTCGACCTGTCTGGAGCAGTCACCAAGGCCATTGATGGGAGTAGGTCGGTTTGCACACACTACCATGCCCTGGTGGGAGCGCTCAGAATGCACTCC
Source organism: Protopterus annectens (assembly GCF_019279795.1). Classification (NCBI taxonomy): domain Eukaryota; kingdom Metazoa; phylum Chordata; order Ceratodontiformes; family Protopteridae; genus Protopterus; species Protopterus annectens. Next base: position 916,416,429 of record NC_056729.1, read on the forward strand.
ACGTGGGTCTCATGGAAAGTCTCACCAGCGTACATCTGGGGACATAAGTCACACGATGGTTCTCAGAATGGTTGAGGTCACACCACACAGGGTGTGTGTTCCTGGTGCCGTGTCAGACTAAAAGCTGGTCGCGAGTGGAGGCCCACAGGGCTCCGACCTGGGCCCCCTGCCATTCGGCATTCGACCTTACAATGTGCATGCCAACATAGTGGGATTGTGGCAGTCAAGGTATGCAGATGACTGCACACCGACCACCATACCCAACAACCCATCTGACACGGACATCCACCTAGGGCGCCATACACATGGATAACTGGTGCGAGAGCCATGGCCTGTTGCTACATGCCAGAGAAGGTGCAGACCTACCCAGTGTGAAGGACATGTTTGCCCCAACGTAACATGTAGGTGGTGATCCATTCAACATGGTGGACGTGTTCATGGAAATGGGTACCACACCTGTCAGTAACCTCTGTCAACACACACAATGCCAATGGGGTTGGAAGACATTCCACTGTGGCCACCTGGTCTGGAAGGAATCACATCCACATCACGGGTGTTCATTGTACCCCTGTACACATCACACACCACAGCAATGATTGCGCATAATGGCACATGTGGGCTGTACCTAACCTGACACCTGCAGCACTCGGAAGGACCACAAACATTCCACGAGGCGGGATAAAGGTGCTGGGACATGTGTCTCACACTGCCCGACCAAGGACTCCGGCTGTATACCTTCCCAGCACGCCTGCTCTGTGGTGATCTGTGCCTGACATACACAGCCATGTCCAACCTAGGTGACATGGACAAGTTCCACCTCCTAGGCTCCGGCGAAACACGGCCACAGAAGCAACTTACACACACCTCACCACAAAGATGACTAGGACGTGCTGGGGGAACAGGGTCAACGCCCAGAGACCCCCTACAACACGGAGAGGATTGCCAGCCCATGTGAAGCAGAGGCCCTGACTGCCTTTGTGCAGGAGTAATCATGACGTGTGGATGTGTGATCATGAGTATGCACCAGGCATCATCTCTGTGTCAGTGCTGGACAGGGGACAGGAGACTGATGGATGTGGTATCCTCATCCTAAGGGGTGTTAGCAGCCACACACAGTCTTGCTAGGTTTACACATGCCGTAGGGCACATAGCCTGGTATGTACATGTGCGCCTATGTACCCATGTAGGGGTCCATGCCGGTTGCGGGTACCTGTGCTATGCTGCTATTGCCAGATGTGCCTGTGGGTACCCCACAACTACACGTGGGGAACTGATAACAGTGCTCCCAGTGGGCACATGCAAGTACACCATAAGTGGCATACGGGTTAACTGAACCAATATGGTGCTACACATGTAACCAACACGCATACTGTGTACACAGAACAATGAATGCTGCACCTGCACTACATGGTATATCTGCTGCATGATGTCAGTGCACAAACCACATCACATACGCACCTGTCACCTGCCATACACAGCCACCACAACATACACATCACATACTATGCAGACACAGGTATCACATACACCTCTCACTATGTTGTCCACCCTGTGCATCAGAATATGTTTGCATAACCGTGCACCAATGGTGTAGCTCACGATTATGTGGCAGAGACTTCATCATATGCACAGGGTGATATAAAGCCACAGGCATAGGCTGTACCAATGGATGACATCATGTGTGTGCGTAAGGGCCTGTGCATTTACTGGGCATGACTGTGCAGAATGCATGTGGATGTGGTGGTGCCCTACAGTTGTGTTTGCTGTGTGTGGGTATGTGTGTACACAGTTCAGTCATCTGTGATGCCTACACGGGTGATAGTTGTCAGCCCCAGACTGTACGGTGCAGGTGGTATGGCTCACTGTGTCGGCTCGTCGACGTGACCCGTGCCTGCCTGGGGTCGCACGGGCACTACCGGGTGGAGGTATAGAGTGGCCACTCTCCGATGACACATGTCCGCTGGAAACGTGTCCACGCCGCGCCATCCAGGGCCACGTCCACGTGGCCTGCTGTGTCCTGGTGTGGTCGGTGTAGTAGCAGCTGCACTGCTGCTGCTACCAGCACTGTGTGGGTGGGCATGGGTGGTGGCACGCACACGTTGACCTGTACTTGGTGGTGTTACTAGCCCACAGCCACGTGCCCTATGCCTCACCCCTACCAGGTGTTCCTGCACGGACAGCTCACGCTCACGGATGGCCATGCCTCGGTCGAGGATCCCAGCCATCTCACCCAATCTCCTATCCAGAACATCGGCAAGATGCTGTTGGGCATTCGCCAATGACTGGATGTTCTCATTTAAGGAACGGATTGCGGACCTCTGCAGCCTCTGCCCTTCCTGGTTCTGCCATTTGGCACGTGCCTGCACCGCCATTACAGTCTGGAACATGCATCTGGTTATACCAGCTGCTGCACCCTGTACGGCAAGTGTATGTCTAGCAGTGCTCCTCCTACGAGCAGCACCTGCCACATGCCTGTGTGGCACTCCACCAGTCATTACACTGGCAATGTCGTGTGTACCCGCACCTTCTGCAGCCACCACACATTCCTGCTCGGTGCCAACAGACGCTGACTGTCCGTCATCTATGGGCAATGGTGTTGCGGTATGTGTCGGCATCTGAACCGTGTGCGGGGATGAAAGGGATGTATGTGTGATGTTCTCCAATGGCACAGTGTCTGCCTGTGATGACCCTGCCTGTGCCTCATGCACATGGTCATCACCACTAGTATCTGTGGGGACACTAGCATCAGATGGACCGCAGGAGGGAATGCACCTACAGCACCTGTCAATACAGAGACATACCGTAGTTACATTACAGGCATGCTGACGCACACACACACACACACACACACACACACATGCAGACACACACACGCTGACACACACACGTGGACACACACACATGCAGACACATCATGCATGTGATATTGCATGTGGCATGCAGCATTCCCACACCACAGCCCAGTGAATGCAGCCCAGACATTAATAGTGGCAGTATGCATACTGCCCTGGAGTGCACACTACAACAGGCAGGTGTCTGTTAGTAGGCATGCAGTATACACATTCATGGTAGTTTGCATGCATCACCGTGATACACCGTGTGTCCACGGGCGAGTTAACTGTACACATGGCTGCTGTCACTATGTCATGTACACCGCAAACATGTGCGGTATCATGTGGACATGTGTCAATGGTGTCCCACCACATGCACCACATCACAACGGATGTCACAGTGCAGTGTTATGTGTTCAGTCTACAAATACAATGCATCTGTAACAAGGATGTCTGTGCATGTGTGGTTGGTGTGAGCTGTGTACATAGCTGTGCAGTGTGGAGTACGGGCACTGTGCCACTGCACGGTAGCAGGACACCGGTATGTTTCTGTGCGATGCGTGACCTGGACGCATTACATTGCCATGTCTGAAAACCAGTTCAGCTGCTCAGCAGCACGTATATGGTGGACATTGGTGGCACCTCTATTGACTGGGGACAGTCATTCCATTTCACTGGTGTACCACATCGGATGTCCAGGGGGTCCACTACAGTGATGAGCCCACTATGTGTGGACAGGGTGCAACGGTGACTACCCACTGCAGATGTACTGTGTGGCAACATGCCTGTAGGTATCACCCATGGCCTTGTTTGTCTGGGTCATCGACAATTGTGTGTGATGGACCTCGTGCACACGGCCCTGTGGTGGCACATGTGACATACAACCGTACTAGTCTGAGGTGTCACATTCCCTACGGCTATGCAGACATTGTGGATGTCTGCTATGTCGCATAGGTCATGTCATGGTGTGACAATGTTGCAGACAGACATCCACGTGCATGGGAGATGTCATGTCCCATGTCACAACATGTGCACCCAATGCAGGGGCATAGGTCACAGTGGTAATACCTGTGCTCTGGCCAGATCACAGCTCACTATGTGGTACTGTGTTCATACTGCAGAGGCATACCAATGCATACTACACATGCAGCCATTGTGGAACACCTTCACCATTGTATGCATAGCTGACTGCACATAACACACCAATGGGTTATGTGGTGTCATGCCACTCTATACTAACGGTTGGATCTACTGTACATGGGTGGTGTGTGTGTCGGATGGTGCAACCTGTATACCGTGACTGGGGCACACCCAGGTGTGCATATCATACCTGGACACATGGGGAATATCAATACACCGTATCATGCCTTTTACTAGCAACAGACTTACCTGTGACAGACCCTTGTCTTTGCGACACGCCAGACATACCTGTATAGGGATGACACAAAGGTATGCACATTATCCATTACTATCGCCACAGTAAGCATTCTGCATGTCACATCATGCACCTGCGTGTTCGCATGTGCTCTGCACATGTGTGCATACACAACATAGCATACTGTAGTATGCATCCTGTGTGGCCATATACCTGGCATGTGTTGCTATATTATGTATTGTACTATGACACCCACTCCTACGTCGCTTGTCATACAAACATGCAACACTGACTTACCAGGCAGCTCCGAGCTCATTGTTTGGGAGACACCCACCTCCACGATGGACGTGAGGGTTTCAGCGTGTTGTTCCATGGGTGTCCCCAGACCGGCCAGGAGCTCCTCCGTGGCTGTGAGTGGGGGCTGGGTTGGTGGCCCACCACCTGTCCCACCTTGTTGTCTGGCGATTGCAGTGGCACGCTGTCTCGCATGCCGGATTAGGTCTGTGCAGTGCCTGCGGATCTGTTGATATGTGCGGTTGTGGCCGCCCAGGCTGTTCACCCTCCTGCGCATATCCTGCCACATCTCCTCCCGTTGTTGTGCCTGCAGTGGCAAATGGCTAAATAAGATGTCATAATTATCATGTAGCAATGGTATGATCACCTCGTCTTCTTGTCGGTTAAAGGCAGGCAGCCGGGAACGTGGCATTATCTGTAAGACATAACGATGGTGGCAGGTCACATTTACACTGCTGTTCTGGCATACTGCTGGGAATACATTGCTATGACATGTACAACATCTGCACAGTAATCTCTGCAAGGCATCATGGCAGTGATAAAGCCAATGTGTTGCCATCACACCATTGAGCAGTGGGTGTCATTTCATATCTGTGTGTCACCTCATCACACTGTACACGCACCATGTTGATGTTAGCCTGCTGTGGACATGTGTACCTGTCTACACCTGTGTCCATATCAGTTGGCACAGGTCCCCTTGTGACAACAGTTCTACTGTTCACCTGGATGCTGTCTATATGTCAATAGACATCACGTACGTGGCCATTATGAACATCAGCAGTGGCACTGTACACATACACATGGACACCTGCACATGCATGTGTTGTGCCATGTACATCCACACAGCACTGTATGGGTGTTGGGCAACTTTCCACGGCTCACCTGTGTTGCACATGTGATACACATGGGACAATGTGTAACCATGCCACATTAGCAGGGAAGGTCATGCATAGCATGTACACACGCACTTTGTCCACAGCAGCACACAGCACCTGTAACACCACAGGGTGCATCACCGTAACATTACTGCTGTGTATGGTTGATAGTGACAGGGCCTTTTGGCCATCGCACCATGTAGGATCAGGATAGCACATGCAGCCTTGCTGGGCAGGGCTGCATGGTATGGCAAGGTATGCCACATACATGGCACTGGGATGTGATCCACCTGGGGGGTAATGATATTGGCAGGGTGGCTGTCCATTCCATATGTCATTGCTATGTGTATTTGGACATTACACATGTCTATCATCATGGTGTGGACACTGGCCTTATGCAAGGTAGGCTGCACGCTGCTTGGTGGGGGTGTGTCTGGTGCATGCAGGTATCACACACCCATGCATACACTGTAACCCTGACAGGTGCTATGTGCTGCGATATTGATCTACACAGTGCTGTATGTGGCCACACACTGCTATCCCGTGCACATGGATGGTTACCTGGACTGACGTGGGTACCACATATGTCTACATCCAGTGCCTGCTGCCACCCCCATGTCTGCTGGTGCACTACACACCACCATCCCTCCCTCTGGAAACGTGATGTTGGGCACAGCATAGGTATCCATGTATGGGGACAGGGATGTTCACATAGCAGGGGCACTGATGGTATCGTCGATCTGACCATACACATATGATGCACCCATCACACATACAACCCATTCATTATGTTGTGAAGAACAGTGACACAGCTATACCGCTACGCCGGAGACATTCACAGGCGTACATACACAGATGCATGCACGTCCAGCTTTGGCATGGCCTGGACTATTGGTGTGGTTCGGCACATAACGTGTTTGAGTGTGGCTGGCGCAGAAGTACTGTGCACATGTCTACACAGTCTGCCTGTTCTACAGTAGGCATTATTTATGTGCTGTGCACATATCATATCTGCACATTGTGTTGATGTCTGTCTATCCACGGGCCAGTGGTGGGACACACAGGGCTATTGTTGAACATATATGCATGCAACCCTGTACTGCTGTACTGCTAGCTTCTCAGGTGCTAATGTGTCATACACATGCACACCATACCCACGGATGTGGTAGTGGGTTGCCACCCGTACCCATCTCCTCTTGTGGGTTGCTATCATCCCACACCCTCTTTGTATTGTATGTTCAGGCTATGCACCTGTGTGGGGCTTGTGGGCGTGCAATGCAGTACTATGTGCCTTTGCACCCATCGCAGAACACGTCATACAGGTACACTGGTGGCCATACACTGCACAGCTTGATGTTGGCACATCACATGTTGTACACACATAACACATCTCCTGTGGGACATGGTCAAATGTACAGGCATGTCCATCAGTCACATGCCACTACTACCCCTACATGACGGCTATGCAGGACATGTGGCGGTACAGCAACTGTCACATGTGCACCTGCAATGCCCCTACCTGCATCACGTGGTACTGCCTGTGGGTATGTGCGTCTGCACCCATGCTATGGCCATAGATGACAGTTGTACATCGATATGTGCAACATACCTCATTGGGAGTTCTCATGTGCACATGTTCATCATGTCAACGCATTGTTTGTGTCTGTCAGACAGTCATTGTTGTGCATGGTTTACATGGCAGCCATGGCGTACTGTGTCTGATTCCACGTACTTCATTGGGCTACCAGCATTGTACATTATCACGGCACATTCCAGCCATCACATAGCCATCCTAGATGACAGTGGGAGGTGTTCTGCCATGTGCACATATGTCACACAGTACGAGGGTGACTGACACACATTCTCAGGACAGGGTTCTGACTGCTGTGGATGTGTGTGATGCTGTCGACGACCATGACTGCACCAGATGGTGTCATCTGGATGTGTAACATTCACAACACACACCTACCTTCACATAGCAACACATCATCCACAAGGATGGACATCCCTGCATGAACACTGTATGCAGTATGTCTGTATGACCACTGCATGCACCACTGGTAGCCACCAGCATGGCTGCCAACAGCGGCAGTGTGTATCCTGTGTGAACATGGGTTACACCATTCACAACACACCTGTGTCAGATGTCCCTGTTGTGTGTCACAGTGCAGTTCCACACATCATGTAACAGTATGCATCATGCACCGACATGTGAACGGCTGTGCAAGTCAACATATGCACACATGACACATCACCTGGTACAACATGTCTGTCTTACCACATGCTATTGTGACCACCCTGTGATGACATTGTACAGGCTACGTGGAATGGGACATCAGATGGCTCAATGGTGTATTCACCCTCTGGGTGTGTGTCTAGCCGAGTGTACAGTAGGCAGTGGTCTGCACACAGGGATACTGTACATTTGCCTACTCTGTCACTGCGACTGTTGACTATGATCATACTGTACTTATGCAGGCATGTGGTATTGATCCAGTATGACAGTCATGGTCAACCACAGTACTGTGGCACACATGACCTGCAGACATCTGCCTAGGGTGTGGGGCCCACATGTCCATCTTCACATGCTATGCTGCCTCTGCAGCAGTGTCACATGTCTGTCGCCAGCAGGGCTGTCACAGGCAGGCATGGCATGCAGTGATGTGTGAAAATGCTTGCACCCCCCACTGTGCTGTACACATGCACTGCACACACAGTAAGGCATGCCTGACATTAATCTGCGGTGCCTGGGACCTGCCTCCATGCTCTACAGAGCACACCTGCCGGTCCAGATTGTACACAGATCATACCTCCCAGGCACATACCTGGACTGCAACACACACAGGTGAGTGGATCCCACATCACACAGTGATTTACACACATACTGTATGTTTTTCTAAGACAAATGCATCATAGGTACTCCATGTTCAGATACCCATGTTTGTGACCGCTAGACACATTGTGACACGTGACGGTGAGTACACTGTACACCACAGGTTACATGCTGGCTGTGTTATCATACTGTACATTGCACCTCGGACAGTTGCTACTGCCATGTGCTGACAGCAACACGCACTTCCCTAGTATGGACTCCCATGTACCCACACATGCTTGGCCATGCACTACACATAGCTGGGTGACACATTAAACAAGACATACCATACCTACACTACCCTTGGCATGCACCATACCTCCATGTGTCTGTGTGCTATACCTACAGACATCCCCCTTCTGGTTGATGGACATATATGCTTTGGCCCTGCCAGCCCCACCCTGGACACCCACCCATTGCAGCATACATGGTACATGCGCTCAACAGCCGGTACTACCAACATCTGCTGACGGGGGTAGTTAATGGCATGGCCCCCCGGCAGACGGACAGTATACATGACTATGCTGACACATATCACAATGCACTTCCGCTACATGTACGCACTGGTAGGGACCATGCTATTCCACACAGAGACATGGTGGTACTGGTCTTTTCACAGATGCCACGGTGGTATGCATGTTCCATGCACATGTGCTGTATGGGCGCATGTGCAGGCTGTTGCACGGTGGGTATGTTCAAATGTGTGTGGTGCATCACTTGACAGTCATGGTGTGTCCTTGTGGTCCATCACATACTCCACAGCTAGCTACCTACACATGACCACCATACTTTGCAGTGTGGGCCCTCACGCAGTGTGGTGGTATGTCTGTGTTGTTTGGCTACATCCACATTCAATGTAGCATACGACAGTCACCCAGGCATTGCCGACAGAGATGTTGTTGGCAACATGCCAGCCAATGGGATACCTACCAATAATATACACTCTCACTCATTACAGGGTTCCAATCCATACATGGACATCCCATTGTCCCTGTGGACACATACATGGTACTGCCATGCACACATTATGTCCTCGGACACTGTCCCAATGTCACCTCCAATCTCCATAGCTGTTCTATCCCGCTAAACTGGTTGTTATGTGTCTCTGCAGCAGCCCACTGAATTAACTGCTAGCCCATTCATGGACGTTGTGTACCTTGACCACCACACCACCGCATCTATCACACTGCACATGGGTGGTAGTGCATTGCACGTGTGGGACTGCATTCATACATACATGACTGCACCATTCGGTATGGCACTGGGGCACATCCTCACATACATGCTTCACACACTCATTGACGACTTCCATGCCTTTACTGGCATCCTTGTTGGGCGTCTGTGTGCCACAGCACACCACATCCACATGATGGCCACCTGTCATACCATTGCATGGGTGATTGGCGTAGTACAGAGGGTAACAGATCAGACATTATCCCCACATTGCCCTTCAGCACCATTCCACATTCTGGTATTGGCAATGTACACATCCACCATCACATCATACCCTGTGTCTCAGGATGTTAGGCTATGTGACTCCTGGACAGGTCACACAGTGGTGCAAGCATATCATGCTACCTACGACATGTAAGATACATGTGGCATTACACAGTCCTCAGTCATGTGTCCCCTCATGTTCACTATTTGCTTACATACACAACATGCTGTCACGGAGTAATGTCCATGTCTACATGTCCCACATCTACATACCTGGCAGCATTCTAGCTCCACCAGCTCATACTGCTAACAACCATACAGGTGTTGGTGTGGCAGATATATCGTGTAGATGTCATTGTGTCAGATACATCACAGATGGTGCATACACATCACCTTTGCATAGCGACAGTCATCCACTAGGTATCACGTGGATACTGTCCCTATACATGCATATCACATTGTACATGGTTGCTGTACACACATGCCCCACATGGTGCTGTGGTTGCCATATTCCACTGTGGCATGGGTACACATCTGCAGGGCCACACATATCTGGACTATGTGTGTTGCTGGGACATTGGTAGCCTTTGTACTTGTGCCATACACACATCTACACACGGGCAGGGTTACTATAACACATTCGTGGTGTGCCTTCCACAATGGCTACAACTTTCCATGTCACAGTATAGTCATGCCGCGATGTATACCAGGCTCATACAGTTTACATATGCAGATGACAGATGGGAACACATCTGTACTCATCTGCATACCACTTACACAGTGGTGTCATGTACTCTGCCATGGGCCATGTCCTCCGTGATTACTGATGCATGTAGTACTCCTACATGGCGTTTGCAGTGGGCAGGGTGAATGAAGCAGTCATGCATATGTGCACACAAGCCACATTGCTTAGCCTGGGCTTCTGTTTACCTACACAGACTGGACACACACCATGCTGTAGAACATAGGTCCTGTGCACATCCCACAGGGACACACTGTGGCACTGGTCATGTGATAGCTCCCTTGCTGATAGGGTGACACATACACATGGGACCACCACAACAGCAGTACTGTGTAGACATGCAGTTGACATCCACCTTTGCTGTCCAGTGGACAGTACCATGGGGGGGGTGGCACGACTGTGTACATTGCACATGTGTTTACACATGGACCTGCCAGACATCATTGTTGCACACATTGCACCTGCTACAGATAGCTTGGACATGGTTACTTGATGTTCCTTCCATTTTGGGTGGCTATTCTGCTACTGCTCTGTCCCATATCTGCAGGCCATACATATCCTGTTAATGTACATAACACTAGGCCATACGTCCATCATGCATGCTATTCCTGTGATACTGTGTATAATGTCTGAACGTATCCATCATGATAGCTTTACATTATACATACTTGACATGGTCACCCCTACTGCGAGGCATACGCACGTCGTGCACACATTACGTATGACATCGACAATATCTGCCCATACACATGTGTGCTGTGACACTATACATACATGTCCTATCCCCTGCTGTGGCACTTCATTGTTGGACATCCACTGCCAGCATCAGCGTGGGTGGTGGCATTGTTCTGTGTTTTAAATCACGATGGCACCCCTTGGCCTATCCCAGCTGTGTACATGATGTCCCACTGCTGTGCACACGGTGTCCACAGTGGTTGGTATACTCAGCAGGTTACCACTACATAACCACCTTTCACCACTCTCCTTTATGGACAGGTATCTTTACTGACAAACACCGTTCACATACAGTGCCGATTCATCATACATATCATGCGTTACACACCAGTACATCTCGTGGGTTCTACATACCTTTCCTGTATTGCTTTCCGTATTCCGTTTGTGTCTCGCTACTGACAAGTGATCGGCTCTTGTAGGAATAACGTCTTTGTTCAGTATGAACATACAGTTTGACTATCCTGGGAGTCTTCCTTATATCCGTCGTCACCTGCGGCATGTGGGTTCATCACACCAATAGCTGTTCCTCGGTGTGTACTTATGCGCATATCACCTGTGCATCTCCTCCATTCATATGGTACTCGTCGGAACTAGGCCATGGTTCATTCATCGTCTGGGCGTTGGTTATCTGCACTACCTTCGTGGAGATGGTATGTATTGTGTTATATTATGTGTGACTACAACCGCTATGTGTGGCGTCAGGTACATTTGGCTGTGGTGTTAGCCTTGGATTGTGTGTGTTGGGTATGGTATTATGTTCCACATGTGGGTGTCCGTGTCCTGCCGGCGTCTGTCGATGGCGTTTTGCATTCTGATGTGTAACATAGCTCTTGTATTCCTGTACACAACGGATGCAGGTATGCATCCACTGCTGATAGTGGTTCCCACACGGGATGTTGTGGGTATGCCGTTGTCATTAACTGCCTGTATGTTTTTGCTGCTATTTCGGATTGTATCCCTTTGATATGTGCGATGGGGTATATCGGCAGCTGTGGGTGACGGGTACGGGTTGTGGGCCTTGCATTTGTACATACACGGTATGCTTCTGTGTGTGCTCCATCCCTGCCTGGGGAGTTACAAGTTACCTGTCTGTTGTTCTAGGAGTGTAGGTTTTGTTGATGTCATCTGCTGTCGGTACCGCCTGCCTGTGTGCTTCCTGCATGTATTCCTCCGTCACATCGGTAGTATATCTGCAGCTGTTCGTACGTGCCGACTATCCCTTGGCATTTTGTCACGGATATTTACGGTCATTGTGGTCCTGTAGTTGGGACGGCCTGTATGCTACCGGTTGCCACCTATTCGGGTGGCGATTGCTTGTTTAACACTCGTAGAACACACAGCGGTGTTTACGGGACGATACGTGTCCACGATCGGTGCCGGGGTAGCACATGCGTATTGCCGCGGTACATAACTATTGCTGCGTAACGTTGCCGATATATCCTATTGGAATTAACATGTCGGCGCCATACATACGGTGATGGTTTGTACATGCGTCCTTTGCATGTCATGTTGGCTATACTCCTGTGGTACATTCTGGGACATTTTCGATTTGCATCGTTTTACGTCACCACGCGCCTAGCCAGTGAGGAGCTCTCAGTACTACTTTGTGGGTACTGCTATACATACGCCTGTGGCTCCTATACTGTATGCCTACACATGTTATTCCACTCCACCTGTCACATGCCACCTACATACACATTTTATAGTGTCACACACATTACACTGGCACAGCGGAACACACGACACCCTCACCTCACACATAGACATACTGCCGCTTCGAGGGACGGTTGCACACAGTACCTACGTTGACCACATCGCCGGTGGCGGTGTCTACCTCCGCCCTCATATCCTATGAATATTACACGCACATGTCCTGTTACTGTATCGTGGCCTGGCGATCATCCCGAATGGCGAATATGCATTTAGGTGGGTTGACCTTTCCATGGGTGGCGTTCCCTGCTCTGTCCACCCTCCCGGATAGTCGGGTTGTCATTCAGTATGTTTACTATGTTGAGAGTTCGCATCTTACTGCATCTGTAACCTTGCATCCCTGTGATTCCCTGTTTAACTTGTCGTACTTTATATCTGTGTATGTGTACATATATTTCTACGTGTGTAATGATATCTATATCCATATTTGTGTATGCACATATGTACATATGTAGACACCTTGCGCCGAATGTGGCAGCATACGGCTATGCCGTCTGCTGTCGGACCCGCGTGCGGTTGAGGTGTTGGTGTTCCATGCTCCGCTGGCTGTTGGTTGTGCAGTGTTTGGATGCTACCTATGTTGGAGTCGCACATGGGACCGCCCATACAGTACACATTACGGGCGGACATGTTTGTGTGCCGTCCATTTCACTGTGTGTGCAGGTAGGGAGGTGTCAGTCCATGGGGCCTACGCTGTCAGAGTATGTGCTATACGTTCCCTCTTTGCCAAGGCATAGGCATATTGGCACGCCCGCCTGCCTACTGGGGCTGGCACAGTGTGTTCATGGCGCTGAACGCCCTGTGCCTGTGCTTGCCTTGGCAGTTGTGGCGGGCTTGGTGGCCCTACACCATTATGTCCCTGCGGCAGCTGTTTCCGCAGGATCATATTATGTAGCATAGCACATACTATGAATATGTGGACACATGTGCCTGGAGAGTACTGCAAGGCTCCACCAGATGTATCCAAGCACCGGAACCGTGATTTCAACATCCCAAACACACGATCTATGATTATTCTGGTTTGTGCGTGTGCCTCATTATGGCGTTCTTGCATGTGTGTGTGTGCATTTCTGATGGGTGTGATCATCCACGGCTCCAATGCATAGCCAGCATCCCCCACAAGGTGACCTTGTGTGATGTCCCCTGGCGAATACCTGATACAGCTGTGAGGCATGCCAGATATGGGAGTCGTGGTAGCTTCCAGGGCTGCCAGCACACACATCCATGATAATGCCCTGCGCATTGCACACGACCTGGCAATTGATGGAGGGAATCCTTGCGGTTTATGTAGCGTCTACCCTGCTCACCGGTGGTGACTTGATTTCTATGTGCGTACAGTCTATCGCACCCAGTACCTCCGGTATTGTGCCACACGGTGGAAGTGGCGCATATTGCTAGCCAACTCCTCCTGAGATCTGGGGAAGTATATATACTCATGGGCATGTCGTAACATGGCATCCAGAAACTGGTGTAGTACCCTGGATGCTGATGCCTGTGAGATGCCCATTATATCCCCGGTTGGCCTTTGAAAGGTACCTGTTGCCAGTATTCGCAAGCTTACACATACCTTTGTGTCCACTGGGATGGGCTCCCCTCTGTTGTCTCTTGTTCTCAGGCTTGGCCGGCACAGCTCCGCTATTTGCTGTAATGTGTCCCTGTCCACCCTGTAATGCTCTACTATCTCCAGGTCTTGCAGCCCCTGGTAGGTCTCCCTTGGTCTGACTCTCCTTCTCCTCTGAGGCCTCCGGTAGTTGTCGGCACCCTCCTCCGCAACTCCATCTGTCTCTAGCACATGCTGATGCATCACGGCCACGGCAGCACCCAACATATACATTTTAAAAGTTCCCCGTGTGTTTACACCGTGAAGCGGCGTTTGGGAATTCGCGCTGTGTGTTGTGTGCATTCCCACTTTATAGTGTTGTGCTGTACACCCGGTGATGTCATTGGGTGTGTCTCTGCTGCCGTATCTGTGGGTTATCTACCGTGTTTTACCGTTGGCACTGCAACGCTGTTGCCTTTGGTGTTACATTACACTTGCCTGCATTGGTTTAGCTTTACACCTTACTTTACTGTTTCTGCACGCTGCACCTACTATTTACGAGTGCATCCTGCAGGCACATGACATGTCATGCATTTTGTCTGCCGCCGCCGTTATGCTAACTCTCTCCTTGGCTGTGCTGTATCGGTTCTTCGCTCTTTGCATTTCTGCAACATCCACTACTTTCTTTGCATTCATATTCCTCCCCTTTCCCGTTTTGCAGATTTCTGCATGCAGAGTTGTCAGCTGCCGCCGATTGCCCTCTGTCGGTTGATTGGTGTTAATTGCTCATTACGACTCCAATTACACTGCTTCCACATTTCCTCATATTCTCCGCATCACCTTCCTGTATCTATGGTTGTTGACGGGGCGGCTGTCACATGACTGGTTTGGGGAACGTCGTCATCCTCGTGCACATGCATCTGTGCGCGCATTGTATACTCTCAGCGCATCTATTTCCTCACACGCCGGTCCTGATGCTGTGATGTGCATTGTACAGCCCAGGTTTGCTGGGCTCCAATGTGCTTCCTCCTACAGCGGCACACCCCTCTGCGATTGACAGGTATTCCCTCTAGGCCACTCCTCGGTATTTTACTGCTGCGCCGTTTGGTGCAGCCTTACACCGGCGGGGGTTTTGCGATTCAGTATTATCTGCCTCATTTGCATGGCATTGACTACTAATACATGGTTACGGCGCCAGACACCGACGCCACTCCTTGGCAACCCTTGGGCTGTGCTTGTGGCTTTCCATTCATACTATGGTGTATTGTGGCTGTGATGCTGATGTGTCTTATACTGCTCTTTTATGGCATTGTCATATTACTTCATTGTTCCTCACCTTCATGGACATGTCCTGGGGTTCTGCTGTGGTTTTTATGCATACGACATTTATGTCGTTATTTACATTTTCTGCAGGTTTTCCTTTGACATTCTCGGTTTCTTTCCACATTGCCATGTTGCACCACTATAACACATGACGTTGGCAGCCTTCCGTTACTCCTATGTCATGTTTGGATATATGTAAACCGTTTTTTTTTTGGTTTACATTGCCGTGCTGTTATGCTACGCCCGCGCCACTTCGTGAATCGCTACTTGCCTTCATTTGCATGGTGCAACACCGCACATGGGGTATTTAACATACCTACGCCGGAGGCAGCGCAACTCCGGCATACGCCGCTGATGCACGTGGGTTTGGATCGTACCTGAATCGCTCGGCGGCCATGTCTGGCGTTGTGGCACCTACGCCATGCGTGCGCCTGGCGCAAGGTTCATGAATCCCGGGGACTATCTTGTACATTGCTTACCACTCCATCCCATTAATTCAAAAGTCACTTAAAATGGCATTTGATAACATACAGTCCTGGCTATCCACATCTCAGCTGAAAATGAAATAAAAAAGACCAAATCATACTCTTCTATCCAGGTCAAAACCAGACTGGTGACTTCAGTGCTATCACAATAGTTGATAATAATAAATTATACAGGAATGGTCTCCATATTCAAATTATTAGGTATTATACTTTACTTATTTTTATTATTATTATTTTTTGTTATTGTAACATTTTATGTTTAGCAAACAAGTCCAAACAGAATCCACTAATAGTGTAGCCAAACTTAGCCCAAAAACAAAACAGCAAAATTTATAACAGAAAAACTCTAATAAAATAATAAATATACTAGCTTTCATTTTGAACAATACTTTCTCAAGTACTTTAAATTACTCTACACAGAACATCATTTAAATACATTTATTAATCACATAATGAATGATGTAACTCTTTTGATTTAAAAATGTATTTTAAAGGGCACATCTCATTCAGTCCAGGATATTCAGTTATATTAACCCTTGTAATCCTCTCATATTCTTTACACTAAGTTTTATTAACCAAATCACATTTTCTGATATTATGCTGCACTACCTGTAAAACAAAGAACTTAAAAGCTATGCATTTGACATCCTTAGCAGAGCTAGATCTAGAACTAGGCAATCTAGGCAGTTGCCTAGGGCTGGCTGGCTTGGAGAGGGCCCACTGGGCCTGCCACAACATTTAATTTTTAATTAAAAACAAAACTTTTTATTCTTTTTTTCTTTAAAGACACAGTCTGTGTGTGCGTCATAAGTTTTTAGTACTAAGACATATGACATATGCAAAACTTAAAATAGAACTTCACTTCTTGGACAACTGCTGCTTTGCTGCACATACAGAGGCTGCCATAGAATAGACTCTCTGGGACAAGCATGTTTTGGAACTGCTACTTCTTGTAGAGAACTATGTGTGTGTGTGTCTGTGTGTGTGTGTGTGCGTGTGTGTGTGTGTGTGTGTGTGTGTGTGTGTGTGTGTGTGTGTGTGTGTGTGTGAAATGCCCTAGTTAAGGATGGCAAGTTAGTTAATTAGCTCAGACCCTGTATCTTGGCAACAAGAGCCTTAGTCATCTGTGCCAACTACCAGACTGCTCTCTTCATCATCAGAGATGCTGAAATGGGCAGTTTTGTCTTTTATTGGTTCATACATTTTGTTTCACTGTTTAATGGAAAAAATCTTCAAAACTACAGAGGTGCATAAATGGATGAGATAAGAAACACATGTATAAAAGGTCAACCTGCCAAACATTAGTGTGTGCATGGAACACAAAAGCTGGAACTAGATACTTAACAAAAAAGTGTTACAAATAAATGGTGGGAATAACAACTTTTTAACAAAATGAGCCTTTCGATATTATCTTTAAATGTTACTGGTCTCACAGAGATATACAAAAAAGAAAGAGTAGTGAACTTTATTAAAAATATAGAGTGCAACTAGCTTTGCTACAGGCGACACATTTGGAAAGAACTGACCATGTGAATTTCATAAAGAAAGGTTTTCAGGATGGTTATTCAGCGGAATACCTGAGACAAAGGAAAAGAGGAGTGCTTATATTAATTGCAAGAGGAGTTCTAATGGTGATAGAAGAGGCAAAAAAAGATAATAATGGTAGATATGTAGTACTAAGGGGCTACTGGAAAGGGAGGAGGATTACACTGGCATGTATTTATATTCCATCTAAAACTGCTATAATGGAGCTTAAGAAAATTCTGGGAGAAATAATCAGTTTTCAGCAGGGAATATTACTTATAGGTGGGGACTGGAATTTGATTTTTAGCAGGGAGGATGTGTCTGGGGGACCCAGAAGGGAAAATATAACAAAGGAGTGTATATTTTTGAAGAAATTTATGAAAATATTTGGCATTGAAGATGTGAATTCAGTAGTAGGAATTCAGGGTGAATTTGCATATTATTCCCCAAGATACAAAAACTGGGCTAGGCTAGACAGAAGTTACATTTCATGGGAACATCTGCATTTAATTCAAAGTTTTGATATGCATCCGATATCTGTTTCAGATCACACTCCAATAATGACTAAAAAATGTAGGGTTGTTGTTGTTTGTCTTTCGGCTTTTCCCAGTTAGGGGTCGCCACAGTAGAACTCCGGTCCACTAATGACTGGCAGTAGATTTTCACGAACGCCAAAGTGCCAGCTCGACGTCCAACCTTCAAAGAAGGCACGCCCTTACGCATGTCTTTCAAATGTCACCCCACTGTCGGGAGGACATGCAGACTCCACACAGAAGGCACTCCCCACACTCCAGCTGAGAATCGAACGGGAGAACCTCTTGCTGTGAGGCAACAATGCTACCGCTGCACCACCATGGCAGTTGACTATAAACAATGTAGGGTAATGAAATAAAAAATGAGACACTGGCGCTTTCCCACCTATCTGTTGAAAAGAGAGGAATTTAAGGACTGGGTAGTGGAAATTATTTGGAAGTTATTAGAGCAGACAGAAATTTCTTCTGAAAATATTGCTAGGCAGTGGGATAAAATTAAAGTTGAGTTTAAAAATAGGGTGGAAATAAAACAGAGCCAGATATGGTTAAGAAGCAACAAGAATTATTTAGAGGAACTGACAAATTCTACAGTATTGCAGAACATGGGGAATCTCACAGAACAAGAGAGGGGCATTTGCAGAGTGCCAAGCAGAAAATAAAGGATTACCACAATAATATGCATGACTTTAGAAAGATAGCTGTTAAGCAACTGTTTTTGGTAATAATGCCAGAGCACAAAAACTTTTAGCACAAAATGACTCAGGCAACAGAAAATAGAAAGGGTTGTCACCAAGCTTATGGAGCCTATAAAAGGAAAATAAAAAGAGATCCCGTAGAGGTACTAGAAATATTTCAGAAATGTTATGAAAGTCTGTATAAAGCAGAGAAATGTGGAGATCAAGAACTGATACAACATGAAATGTTAATGGAAGAATTAAATATGCCAAAGGTAAAGGTAGATGAGGCTCAATTACAAATAGGATAGGAGGAGATGAGAGAAAAATCATGATGTATAACCAATCAACAGGAACGTCCCCAGGAAGAGATGGTATTCCTGTGGAAGGCTGGAAGCTAGGAGGGAAAAAGTGATAAAGATCTGGAAGGTTTTGTTTAACAATATTTTAAGAGGAGGAGAAGCACCAACTTCCTGGAAGAAAGTGGTGGTGGCTGTAATACCTAAAGAGGGTAAAGGTGCATCAGATCCAGCTTCATACAGGCCCATTTCAATCCTAAGCCATGATTATAAAGTGTTTATGTCTATAATGGCTAAAAGAATGGCAAAGGTGATGCCAAAACTGGTAGTCATGGATCTATGTGTTTTTGTGGAGGGAAGGTGAACATTTGACGACATTAACAGATCATTGATGACCCAAAGGGAAATTGAATGTAAGAAAATACCTTTGTTGTTGGTGGTGGGTCTTGATGCAGAGAAAGCATTGGACAGAGTAAGCTGGGAGTTTATGAGCAGGACAGTGGAAGCATTTAAATTCCCTACTAAAATTACAAGGTAGATTAGGAGGATATATAAGGGATTGGAGGCAAAAATTAAAGTGGGTGGGTTCCTTTGTGATAATTTCTGTTTGAGTAGAGGAACCAGAGAGGGCTGTCTGTCCTCTTTCCCCCTTGTTATTTACACTATGTTTAGAACCATTGGCAAAGAAAATAGGAGACTTAGAAATTCAAGGATCTAGTTGGTATGGTAGTCAAGAAAAGCTGGCTGTATTAGTGGATGATATTATTTTATACCTGATAAAATCAGAAAAGGATATTTCAGTGTTGTGGAACATTTTGAGATAGTTTTATATCTTTTCACAGTACAAAATGAATAAAGCTAACACAAAGGCAATAGCTGTAAATGATGTACCCACACATTAATTAGTTCAGCAATATCCATATTTATGGATGCATGATAAAATGAAATACTTAGGAGTATGAATTAAAAAGGAGTCTGGTGTAGCAGATAAGGATATATGAGAAGAAACTAAACAAAAGATAACAGAAAAACTGCGAAATTGGAAGCTTTGTTATATGGATATGGATAGCAAGATATAAGCATATAAAATATTTTTAGTCCCTTTAGTTTTATACACAGGTCAGGCATATTTGTATTAATCTAAGGAGAACTTGTGGACAGCAATTAATAAATGGCTGAAGGATTTTATCTGGGATGGGAAGATGGCAAATGTCAAATGGGATAAGCTGATTCTACCAATTGAACAAGGTGTTTTGGGATTACCAGATTTGAAGAGGTATTTCAGAGCTACACAATTAAGGCTCATATACATGGCACAAACAGAAACCTATAATTCAAAGGGGAAAGGGATGATGATGGGACGGGGGGGGGGTGGAACTCAAGAAACAAGGAAAGACTGGAATTTTGGATGCAGATCCTTAAGGAAAATGACAATAATCATGCAGAATATTATATTTATAAAGCAGCAGAAAGTATTCTAAGAACTAAGCCAACAGAATGTTTAAAGGAGATTCTGCTGACAGGAATGACTGCAATTAGGGATACAGAGAATAGGCAAGAGGGGGCTGGAATTTATTGGAAAACAAACTGGCAAAAGAACCAAGGTATTGGGAGAAATAATTAGAGAGGGAAGGGTAACAGAATGGGAAAAGGTCTAGAATTTATTTGGACTGCAGGCAGAGATTGCCTTCCCTATCAAACATTGATATCAGAGAATAGGTAAAGTAAAAGAAAAAGGGGGATCCTAAGCAAAAGACTAGCACTGGTAGAGTTTTAAGTAGAATTTAGAAAAGAAACTGTTGTTAAAAAGGAATAATTTGTAGACCATACAAAATATTGCATGATAACTAAAAAATCAATCAGAGAAGGTTAGAAAGGATTGGAAAGAGAAACTGGATAAGCAATATACAAAGAAACAATGGGGAGATATATGTATGTCTCCCAAATATACAACAAAGTCTAGAATATTATTTTGCTTGGACTTGTTTATACAAAGAAACAATGGGGATATATGTATATCTCCTAAATATGCAAAAAGTTCTAGAGGATTTAGTATCTTTTCTTGGAAGTATTTACATACTTATGTTTAAAACCCAAGTAGACACAAAAGAATGTTTCCTCAGGCAGACAGCAAATGTTGGAGGTGTGATGGGGAAGAAAAAGGTACAGTAACTTGGAACATATTTTCTAGGTGTGTAATGATTTGGCAGACTTTAAACATTCCCTGCGGACTGCTCTGCCAAAGATGCTGGGTGAACAAATTGATGTAACTAAGAAAATATTTTTTTGAGGTATGATGCTGAATCGGAATTGCCTAGACATAGTAAGGCCTTGCTGAGTCTAATTATGGTGGCTGCCAAAAAATCAATTACTAGAAAATGAAAATCAAAGTCTAAACCAGCTTTACTAGAAATAGTGAACATATTTATAGAGATAAAACAACTGGAATTGAGATTTTTAGTAAAGGGTAGGAGCAAATTGCATAGGAAAAAATGAGAATTGTGGGAACAATACATGCAGAGTAGGAATGAGTTTTAAAAAGAAGGCATAATTTCAGTATGCTATATAATGTTTGACTGACAATGCCTGGAAAGATTATAGGTGCTGTATAATGTTTGCAACTACAATTATGTCAACATGGTTTGATTTCATTTATATAAATGTATGATTGTCTATGTCATATGTGATAATTTAATAAAACTGTTTATTTTTTAAAAAACTACAGAGATGCGTTTTCAAGAAATTTATGTTTCAGTGCATTTTCAAGGAATGTCAGTTTCAAGAGAAGAGAAGTTTACTATTGCTCATGCTAAGTCTGTTTTCAATGTTGCAACTGTTTTGTTTAGCAAGTGGCTGTCATTGTTTTTGCTATAGCATTTCAAAGCAGTGTTAGTAGTACAACAAGTAAGATACTTGCGTTTGGTGCAGAAGCCTGTGGGTTTTACTCCCACACCAAGTAGATGGATTGCTTATACTGCAGCACACTTTAGAGGTGTGGAGGGGAGAAGTATTGCACCCCTGTGTGTGTCGTCCTTTAGATGGGATATTAAACTGAGACTCCATCTGTCTGTGTTACTGGCAGGTGCTGTGAGATAATTTGCATCCACCTGAGCTATCAAAAAGAGTAGAGTGAAGTTCCTAATACTCTGGCCAAATTTCTCATTGTAGTATAAATACCATCAAGGATCTTCCCTCTCAAGATGTTACGAGCCTAGTGAGACTAACATGCTTAACAAAGAATGTTTTCAATTAAATTCTTATCTCTGCCTTCATTTCAAAAGTAAAGCAGAAAATAGTATGCTGAGAGTTGTGAGCAGTATTTGTGGTAAGTGTGTGAGAACAACAAGTAATGGGCCACTATAATGGCTGTGGAGGAGGGGAATGGTCCATTCTCCTGCTCGTGGAGCCATTTGACCATGACCTGCTACTTGACCATGATCTGGCTCTGATCCTTAGTCATGCATTTGGCTAGTGAATTGGTTCTATTAGCTTTCTCAATATCATACATATTGTGCAATTTGTTTTCTAAACTTCCTACTCATTTTGCATACACAGAAGGCAGTACATTTATCACATTTGACCATATCTCACAACTAGCAAAACACCTCACTTTATACTCTTTCTTCCACACAGGATGTTCACATACATGAGTTGTTAGCATATAGTTAAATAGCTGCAATTTATGCAATGAAGTGTACCTACTTTCCTGTGATTCATTAACTTAGATATATTGGGATAATGTATTTGCTATTTCAGTTTCTTTTTATTCTTAATAATCAAGGTTGATCTCCTATTAATTTCTTAATGTCTGGTGAAGTAGTAGTAAGCCGCGATGGTACAGCAGTAGTGTGGTTGCCTCACAGCAAGAGGTTCTCCTGTTTGATTCTTGGCTGGAGTGCCTCCTGTGTGGAGTCTGCATGTCCTCCCCGCATTTGAGTGGCCTCCAAAAGACATGCATGAATGGGTGTGCCTTCACTGAAGGTTGGGTGACGGGCTGGCAACTCAGCACCATACAAATCTACTGCCAATCATTAGCGGACCGGAGCTCTGCTGTGGCGACCCCTAACCGGGAAAAGCCGAAAAGACTTGTCTGGTGAAGTAGTAAGGATACTCCAGTAATTTCTGAAAACTTCTTTTTTAAGACTAAAATCATTTGCATAAGTAACGATACATGAAAGATAAGGCTGTCTTTCTAAGGTGGTATCGGGATTTGGATCCCTGACACACTGATTTTCTTCTATTGAATAATCATTTACACAGGGGTGCATCTCTGTTTTTCTTAATTCTAAAACTTCAACAACCACTGATGTCATTACCTTTATAACATCTTTCCTTAAAATCATTTATAAGCTTTTCTTTTTTCTACCTGAAACATGATCTTTCATAGTTAGCCTAGAAAATCTAGATAATTGACTCTACGTGTTTTATACACATAACTAGCACATAAACCTTTCCCATGCAGATACACATTCTTTCTTGCTGATTTTCTAAACACTTTAGTATCTGTATTTTCTTCTTCTGTTTTTTTTTTTTTTTTTTGTAAATATTCATCCAAGAAACTAAATCCCTTCTTAGAAGAACCAAAGGAAAATTGGCTAAAAGGAGAAGACAAGAGAGCTAACCAGTTATGAAACAATTTATTTTTACTAAAGGTTAAATGCTTTCGTCCCTGTCTTCGGGACTTCATCAGAACTAAATCAGAAATCATTAAGACTGCTATTTACACTACACATTCAGTCAAACCTGTTTAAAAATAGCCAGTCACTATGTCACTTTTAAATTACCACCCATTACAAGAGTTTATTCATGATTAGGCAAAGTAAAGAAATACCTGCACTGTAAAAACACAACCGAACTGTTAAGTTACTAGAAAATATCTAGGCATATAAAAAAAAAATTCAAACAGTAATAATAATAAACAGTTACTTGTAAAAAGTTAAAGATTAAAAAACACATACATTTTTTAAAAGAATCTGTCAAATTCACAACTTAGCTGCCCTTAATTTTAATAAACTAGCTAGCGAAACACTGTAATTTAACCCTGGTTTTCCGCTTGCGTCTAGCCTGTCTTGCCACAGGAGTTTCCTGTATTCCAAAGTATGTTTCATGTTGAATGCTTCTATCCATCAACTTATTTATCTGTTATGTGTGCATGCAAGCATGTAAGTATGTATGTATGTATGTATGCATATATCTGTTTTATATACCTGTACATATCTCTCAGTCACTACAGTCATATAGATGACTTAATATATATTTTGAATGTCAGGTTTTGCATATCTGGTATGTATCACTTTATATATGTATCACCAGGGCTGGTATTAGCATTTTGGGGGCCCCCAGCAAATGTCAAGTTGGGGGCCCCCTGGGTACTTTCAGTCTAAGTATCACCCTGTCACTCACTGCCACCCCCCTCCTAAGCAACCTTTTATTTCATACTGCAGACTTTTAGGATAAGTACACAGAGACTGACCTGTAGCCACAATGCTCTTACATTACAACAGGGCTGTATACCACACTTCGTTGGCCCATCTTACAAAGGGACATTCACAGTTACTTGCATTTATTTGAAACAATGATACATTACAACAACTCTATCTACAGGGCTGGACTTAGGTGAAATGGTGCCCTAGGCACTGCCTAATCTTTCAGCCCCTCCTCCCACACACACATCCTTCAGTTCTCTCTTCTGTCCCCCCCCCCCCCATCCTGGGCTCCCCATGCTGTGCACATTACTTTTTCCTTCTTTTTCTCACATTTTGCTTACTCTTCAACTTTTTCAAGAATCCATAACTTTCTGTGTGATCTGATGTGCATTTTAAAGTTCTGTTTTCTTTTCACACAACCTTTTCATCCAATGATTGCTTGAACAGAAGATTAAGAAAAGAGATTTAGCTTTGCTGTTCAGCTTTAGTTTTCTTTACATCCTTTCAACACACCTTTCCTGACCAAGACAGCACAGTAATAATTTAGGAAATAACTGAATTAAGCTGGTGCCCCCAGAAGCTATAGGGGTTATAGATGATCTGGGATGCATTTTAGAACATTTTCCCAACCTTTTAATCCAATGGTGGCCTAAACCAAAATCAGTCTTTTTTTTCTTACAAGGAAGACCTATGTTGTGTCAAGGCTTTATGTTTAAGGCTGACAAACTATACCTCACAAAAAAATTAACAAGACAGTTGTGAGGATATACAGCCTCAGGTCCTATCTGGGAATATTGCCTGCCTCCCTGATACCCCCCCAAAAAAGACATCCACTGCCTATGCATCCCTCTGGTGGTAGACTGTGATGAAAGCAATGGCTCAAATTGCCACAGTTATATATTTCAAATGACTGGTGACCTACATATAAATAGCATGCCTCCTTACTTCTCCCCCGTAACCCCCCTAAGGCAGCCACTTGTATATGTGCCTAATGTGTGGTTGTGAGGAAAGGGGAAAAATAATGATTACAGTAATGTATTCTCCTTTGCTGCTAGACAGTACACTGCCCCTACACAAGCTATAGTAACCTTCTTTGTACACCTCTGAGGTCTTTAAGAAAAGTAGAACAAACAATGACCACACTGTCCCCAGCCCAAACACAAGTTATAATGGCCTTCTGTGCACACCTCTAAGGTTTGACTGTGATGGAAATTAAAGTAGTAATAACCACACAACACTGCCCCTCACACACCTTACCTGTAGCAACTTTCTGTACACACATCGCAGTAGGGCTGGTTTTAGAATGGGTGCTTTTGAGAGCAGAGGCCATTATTGGCTTTACACTAACAGGGTTATATCTCAGCTTTGTTTAGGCTAAAGAGTGTAATCAAAAAATGAATACATTTTTTTCTCATTTTTCACCAACCAGCAACAGCTTTAGTGGGATCCCACACAATCAAGTATGATTAAGGCAACCTCGCTATATCCATTTGTACAGTCTGGGGAGTGGGGCCACTACAGTTCTAGAAGATGTAACTGTCTGAATGTTCTGTGATATATTCTATGTCTTACTTTTAAAATATAATTACTTGTTAAATGCATTTTTATCAATACCCAGAAGAATAATGTATGTGTTTTGGCATTATTGGGTGTGTACATAGATAAAAATCTGTGATGTTATATGTATATGTGTGTGTGCGTGTGTGTGTTTGTGTGTGTGTATATATATATATATATATATATATATATATATATATATATATATATATATATATATATATGGGTCCCCTACGAAATCCCGAAGGCACAGAATCCCAATGCCGAAAATACAGAGACGAAAAGCCCAAAACCCCACATTACCGAAACTTTGAAAGCGCGAAATTAAAAATCGCGAAACTAATGCATACATACAGCACACGCACAAACATACACACACCCTCCCCATAACCAAAAAAACACCCTACACTAAAGATAAGCCCCCTGCAGTCCCCATGTGGGGGGTTGTGACCCCCCTACTTTATTATTCTAACTCCATGATTGAACAAACATATACACAAGGCAAACTCACACCCACACATTTCAGTCCCCCCCAACACACACACACACACACACACACACACACACACACACACACACACACACACACACACACACACACACACACACACACACACACACACACACACACACACACACACACACACACACACACACACACACACACCACAGTCACAACACACATTTACACACACTAAAGCCACTCACAAACACACTTACACACACATACTTACCTGAACCGCAACACCAGAAGCGCTAACTCAAAATCCCTTAACATTGGGATTTTGAATTTCGCGCTTCTGGTCTGTCAGTAATGTGGGGTTTCGGGCTTTTCGTCTCGGTATTTTGGGCATCGGGATTCTGTGCATTCGGGATTTCATAGGGGACCCATATAAATATATATATCTATATATATATATATATATATATATATATATATATATATATATATATATATATATACATACACATATATATATATATATATATATATATATACATACACATATATATATATATATATGTGTGTGTGTGTGTGTGTGTGTGTGTGTGTGTGTGTGTGTGTGTGTGTGTGTGTGTGTGTGTGTGTGTGTGTGTGTGTGTGTGTGTGTGTAGAGAGAGAGAGAAATACTAGTTTTGTACTTATTTCAGCAAATAGCAATACAGTGTGCAACACTGGTACTGCCACACCATATCAGTGTCTGCTGTTTAGCATTACCAAATAGCGGCAGGGTTAAATCATTTTTATTTACCTCATTGTGGAGTAATGCATACCTGTTACTTTCCCTGATTTCAATGGCCTTTCCTGATTTTGCCTCAGAATTTTGTCTTGTCTCTTATAAAAAAGTTTTATTTGTTAGCAAATCACTTGGGATTACAGACAGTTAATAAATCCCGAGTGTTATGCTTATTATCCAAAAATGCATGTTGATGCAAAAGGTGTTATTCTAGTAACTTTTTAATTGAATTAGAAGATTTAAAACATGTTCCCAATTTTGAGTATTTATTCTGCTTTTATTACTGGCATTGCACAAAATTCTTCAGCAAAAAATTTGAGAATTATAGTATTTGCTTTTCTAACAGTATTTATAAAACTCCCTGAAAGAGAAAACCATCCCACATTTAGGTCAGTCACTCTGGGCTGCTGATCTCTCTAGTGCTTACCTTGCTTATGTTCATTACCAGCTTTAATCTAACAGCGTCATATTATGGGTCGATATTATAAATTCGAAATTTCAAAACTTCAAACCTCATATGTTCGACAACATATGAGCAAAGTTTGAAACATCGAAAATATAATAAAAAATTAAATAAAAACACTCTGAGCAGGGGGGTAAGCCCCCCTTCACCCCCACACCCTCGTTACTTAAATATACTAACTCCGATATTGCACTTCAGTGCAGAAAAGGGAAATTTTCCCATTCCGTGCTGTATGGAGCTTTTTCACCTTCAAACTTTTTAAAGTTCGATCATATGGTGTCGACCATATGACATTCAAACTTTAAAAAGTGTGTGTAATTAATAGGGACCCCATATTAAAACCCTATTCAGGTTAAAGAGCATAAGCAAACAATTAGTACATTTTCCCCTCATTTTTCCACAACCAACAGCAGCTTTCTTGGGGCCCCCACACAGTCAGGAATGATTAAGGGGGCCCCATGCAGCCACAGGTACTGCAGGTACCTAAAACTGGCTATTTTGTTAGTTTTAGTGAAGAATGACCACTGAGCCTAGGGCACTATGTCAATGATAAAACATCTAATGGAATTGTGAAGCCTGTTACTGTAACCAGAAATATCTTTCAATTTTAAAGGAGAATTGTAAGAGTTATTACCACATTTACATCAGTCACTCTGGGCTGCTGATCTCTCTAGTGCTTATCTTGCTTATGTTCATTATCAGCTTTAATCTAACAGCGTCATATTATGGGTCTATATTATATATTCGAAATTTCAAAACTTCGAACCTC
The DNA here is from genome assembly GCF_019279795.1 of Protopterus annectens. Lineage (NCBI taxonomy): Eukaryota > Metazoa > Chordata > Ceratodontiformes > Protopteridae > Protopterus > Protopterus annectens. The sequence continues at coordinate 916,445,131 of NC_056729.1, forward strand.
ATATGTACAACAACATATGAGCAAAGTTTAAAGCATCGAAAATATAATAAAAAATTAAATAATAACGCTCTGAGCAGGGGGGCAAGCCGCCCGGCACCCCCTACTGAGCCTAGGGCACTATGTCAATGATAAAACATCTAATGGAATTGTGAAGCCTGTTACTGTAACCAGAAATATCTTTCAATTTTAAAGGAGAATTGTAAGAGTTATTACCACACCTTTGATTTATTTTAAAAGAGAATTGTAAGAGTTATTACCACTCCTTTGATTTATTAAGTGTATAGAATTGCTGTACTAGTTTTTATGGTTCAATAGACGTTGCAAAATATCAAGATAAAATAACTTGCTGTGGTTGGGGGACCCCAGGAACAGGGGGCCCCCAGCGTTTGCAGGGTTCGCTGGTGCCTAAAGCTGGCTATGTGTATCACATCTAGGTATGTTATAATCCCTGTTATAGATTATATAGACTAGAGATATACTGTGACAAGATATTTAAGTGACTAATTATGAAGTTTATAATGACTGTCGTGTGTGTGTGTGTGTGTGTGTGTGTGTGTGTGTGTGTGTGTGTGTGTGTGTGTGTATCTATTTATATATACAGAGAGAGAGAGATATATAGTTAGATACATAACCGGTATCTATCTATCTATCTATCTATTGTGTCTATATCAGCATTTCGAAAATTGAATAGTTTGAATCACAAAATGTCGAACTGACATGATTGAGCTATCTAATTTCTGAATTCCGATAAAAAAAACAAAAAAAACAAAAATAGAACTAACTGGGCACCCCCCACTACTTAAATATACCAACTCCGAGACCGCACTACATTGAGGTAAACGTAAATCTCCCCTTATGGAGATTTCCGTTTACCCGTTCGACGTTCTGCACTTTCAGCATTCTCAATGTGACAATATCAAATTCGATATTGTCAGCGTTCGAGATGCTGATAGGGAACCTATCTATTTATAGGTTTACTATCAAAAAAGTGTACATCTTCGTATAGTGTTACATCGAATGCTTGTTTTCAGCATCTCATAATATTGAACTAAAAGTGGTTGAATTTATATTAGCAAATGTGAGTATACATTTGTTAATATGAAGTCAACTTCCTGAATGCAGATAGTGGTACAGTGCGGACTGGGAAATCTATCCTTTTCCTCACTGTAATGCGATCTTGGAGTTGGTATATATAATATGCAGTGCGTGTAGGGGGGTGCGGGGTGCTTGTACCCCATGCAAAAACTAAAAGGAAACATGGGCATTCAAAACCGGAAGTTGGGGAGTTCGAATGTCGATTGCTGTGTTTATCACTTTTGAAATTTCTTATATACGAACTTCCTAAAATCAACATATGTAGTCAATCTTTTAATCAAAAAATATTCTGCCACTCCCGGTTATGATAGTAAGCCTATTTATATCTGTATATATATATATATATATATATATATATATATATATATATATATATATATATATATATATATATACACACACACACAACACACACACACACACACACACACACACACACACACACACACACACACACACACACACACACGCACTCACATGCAAGTGTGGTGTCAGTATTAGTTTGAGAAGCGACCACTGACTACATCAGTTGGAGAAAGAAAGACTGATAGAATCAAAAAGAGTGAGCAAATGGATTTATTTTTAAAGGCCTTGAAGTTAATAGTAACATCAGGGGATGCTGTAATTTTCATTTGAGCAGTTAGACTGAGGAGGGATTAGTATATTAGAGAAAGGGCTAGAGATGCCTGTGATATTTACTTCAGGTCAGGTCATTTTTTGATTGCTTGTTTTTTGTCACTTTACAAATGACTTCAGATCTCCGTCTTTTCCTCTAGCTCTTTCTTACTAGGACTGTTACAGAGGGGAGCAGCCTGGAATGCCCCTTTGCTGGATGGGTCCTGTCCCTCTGGATGAGAAGACCTCATTGCCATACAAGCTATGATTCCTCCTCACTACTGAACAGAAGAGCGGAGAAGTGGGGGCCACCATACTTGACCAAACTGGAGTTTTCTTGTTAAGCTCTACTAACCACCAATGTGCAGAACTAGTGACATCTAAGGGTGCATATCAGGTCACTGTTGTGTGATGTCAGAGTTGGTATATGTAATTCCGGTAGGGGGTGCAGGGGGACAATTATTTTAATGTTTGCCGATGATGGTTTCAGCTAACTGCTTTTGATTTTTTTTTTTGTGTTCACCAAAACTATCTTCTGTGAGTTGACATGTATCCCTTCTAAGTAGGTGCTATGAAGAAAATGCTTCTGCTTATATCATGGCATATCCCACTTTTGTCTACCAACCTACTGCAGCATCAGCTGTCATCACAACTCTAGTATTATCACCACGGCTTGTGAAACTGCTGTGTCTGCTACATGTCCTCACAATGACCTTCCTGGAAAAGGCAAGCAAACAAGCAATGACTTCTCATTTTTCTTCCTCTTCCAGGCCAGCACCAGCATGCCATTAATTATACTCTGGTCACCTTGGTTGTAGTCGGGGCCTTATCTTGCTATGCCAGCAGAGTTAGTGTGTCAGGTCTGTTAATGAGGGAGCATTTGGAGAACAGTAACAGAGAAAGTGAGGACATGTACAGTACATTAGCCTTACTTTTTGTAAATACCTGTCAGGGATTTGGCAGTTAAACAGACTGAATCAGAAATAAAGATGTTAAACATGTCAGCAATAAGAGAACACCTACACCCATTGTCACATAAGAAAAGTGCCATCATTACTACATTTGCCAGTGCTGCTGTTTGTGTAGAACAGACAGTTGTTAAGGATGGTGGCAGAGAATGCCATTAGCTATTCATATTAAGATTCTAATATGACTGATAAAGTCTAACTTATACAGGGAGATGCAGCCTACTACGTGGCCACCTTTATTTCGTATGCTATAGGCATTCAAATAATCAGATCTGGCTATAGAGCTGCAAAACGGAGCAAGGGATTAAGTGGTGGGCCAGAAGTTATGAAGGTGTGCAGGGGACAAAGGAAATAAAGGGAAGTTTTATACCAGATTGCAGGGGCAAGCTTTAGAAGGGAATTGGGGTTCTTCAATATGGATGAGGCCAGCAGTAAGTTGAGAAAGTCTGAGGAAATAACAAAATTGTATCAACATTTGAATTTGCTCATGTCAAGTTATATCTTGCATTTGTTGAAATAATGGTTCAGTATTTCTGCATTTTACCATAATTTAAAGTGTAACGCTTGTTTAGCATTTATAAGTAGGAATTATTGCTGCATTTATTTATTTGCCTCTCTCTCACAAGTTCCTTTATTCTACAAACAGTAGTTATTTGACCTTAGTAATATGTTTCTTTCACCTTTATGATGAGTGGTGGTAGTTAGCTAATCTTATTATTATCATGGGGTTGTGATATTATGTGCTTGCTACATTTATAAAAGTTCAAATCCAATACCACTCTTTGTTGTTTATAATATTTTGCAACATGATCCCATTCATGATTTGTGCACTTAATTTGAAAATTGTAAAATGTACAATGCCTTATTAATGCCTTTCTTTCTCCTAGCCAGGTTTCCATTGTCAAAGCAATAAAGTATCATTGTAAACATATCAGTGCTCTCAGTCTTTTATTTTATTTATGGGCTTCTGGCAGTTCTAAGAAGAATTTTATTATTTTACTATCAAGCTATGTGACATGCTAGCTGATGAATTTACATTTTGACTGCATTCCTTTCCTCTAAGAATTTGTTTGTTCAGTGGCTTTTATGACATGCTAGAAGATCTTCTCCCACATGCCTACTTATTTCCTTGTTTATTGGACAAGTTCGCAATCTAGCTTAGAGGATTAAATTGATAAGCTTTTAGCAAGTATCATCCTGAACCACTGACTCATTAACTCTATGAGGGAGCCGGTAACTTAATGAGACATTGCTACCTGATTGTCCCTAGAAACAGGAAGTTGCACTTCGAGGGTTTAGCTGGTTAAATACAAATATAAACAAAGAGGAGCTAGGCTATTTGGTCCACAGGGCGAGACCCTCATCTGGTATACTCCTACCCGCGCTTACAGAACAAAAAAAAAAAAAAAAAATTTTTGGACAAGGATGGGAAAACAATGCCTTGATGACAACATTTCACAAAAACACAGGTTAAGAGGCCCAACAGCATGTCTAAATAGGAAGTTTTATTGAAAGTTTAATGCATTTTCAGAGTTAATCCTTTAACTTCCATGTGATGCATAACCAAATGCAACATAGCTTTAGCAATTTAAAGAAACCACACAGATATTAAAAATAAAGCAGAAGTCAGCACAATACACAACTCTTTGCAGGTACATTCTAAATGGTAACAGCAGCTTAACAAATTTATGCTATTAACAGCTTGGTAATTATGAAGTGCAAATAGGAAAACCATGAAATAACTGCAGAACAGACAGAAAAATCATGACCCAGTGAAGAAGCAGCTAAAATACTCATCCTGGCCCATATATATATATATATATATATATATATATATATATATATATATATATGTATATATATATATATATATATATATATATATATATATATATATATACACATACACACACACACACACATATACGTATAATGTGTACTGCACAAAATAGTTTAGTGTGCATTGTGACACCATTTGTACCGAAAGTTTACATCATATTGACAGCTCCTGGATCATCTGCACAACAATGTGTGGTGTATCATCTGCTAGCAGCATGCCCCAGTGGCATAATAAGATACTAGACACTTACACTGAGTGTGTTTACTGTTAGCAACAGGGATATGCTCTACTAGATGATACAGACTGTACCTCTGAGGGCCTTATTTATAAAATGACCCCCAAACATAAATAAGGATAAATGCAAAGTGTAAGCAAGAGAAGAAATAAGTATTGGAAAAAAAAATCCCTTGGATTAAATTGCTTCTGATGGTATGAATCATACTGGGTTTATCTCATACACACACTGTACCGGCTTTGATTCTTACCTTTGGAATGGGAAATTTGGCTTGATTTAAAATGGCCCACAAGGGTATAGCTAACCTAGTACTAACTTATGAACTCACACACACACACACACACACACACACACACACACACACACACACACACACACACACACACACACACGATTCTTTTGTAACTAGACAAAAGAAATCATGATAGGTATATATCCAGTTTCCATGCCATTCATCATTAAAGGAAGGGTATGAGCTAAAGTTAACTTCATCTTAATTATAATGCACATTTTATAAAAGTCCAGTAATAAGTATACTACATTATATATACCTGTCCTGTTTTATGATATTCTTCAGCTGCTTAAACATCAAAGGAAGAAGAAAGGTTTTCAAAGCCCTACACTAATCTCTTTTTCAGACTTAAAGTATAATATGTTGGGAAGCACAATTTGTTATTCTGTAGATTTGGAGTAATTGTGAGTATGTTAAGGGTCTCTTATCAAGAAGCCTATTAAGAATTCAGAATACAGAAGCAAATGGAGCTTTTCTTCCCGGACCTCTGCTGAAAATGGACATGTGTCCAGCTGGTCTTTCCCGGTCAACAAATATAAAATAAATAAATAAATAAATGCAACACAATACAATACAATGCAACACAATACAATACAATGAGGCCTCATTTTTATTGGACAAAGCCATTTGTTTGATTTATTTTCTCCCTAGTTCACTTAGACAACCAAGCGGCCTTTTAGAGTATTAAGCAACATGTGCTAAATACTCAGCGCCAGATTTTTGTCAAATATCCAGATTTTCACCTCATAATCTCTGGCAAATCAGTGAGGACTGAACTCATTAAATAATTACATACATCTGTGTTTCAGACTTGATTTCCTTCAGAAAATGGATATTAATACAAATCGTGTTATTCTAGCAACTTTTTAAGTTTAAACTTTATAAGAGCAAGATTTAAAACCTGTTATTTTTGGACATTTGACCTCACTATTCTAGGCTTTGTCTAGATTTCTTGCATTAAGATGTTGAGACGTATGCCCCCCCTCCCCCCCCCCCACCGACACTGCTTTCATGGGGCACAGAGACATGTGTCACTTTTTTAATGAACAAGAAGAGACTAGTAATATAAATCTGGTGGGTGTGGGTGGTTTGGCCCCACATTGGGGTTGCAGGGGAACCTGTCCCCTGCAAAAAAACACTTAGATTTCATTCTATCTGATCATCAGGGGTTTCATTTTTGGTGAGTCATAATGGAAGGATTTACTACATCCTTATTTAAAATCAAGAAGAATATAAATTAAAATTGTGCTTGGCTTTGCTACATTGCTGCCTATCAAGCAGTGCAGCTGGATTGTCTGTTTTCTTCCTGTAAATGTCCTGATGATCCCTTCAGTAATTTGTCCATGCCTGCACAAGCACTTCACTGACATCAAAATTAAACATTTCCCCAACAACCCTGCAGCAGGGTATTCAAATATGAAAAAGCACAACAATGAAATGTTTCCCTCCCAAAGACCCCATTTGGCAGTCTGTCCAAGTATGCACAAGAACCAGAATGAAGCATTTCCGCCAATGACTTCTACAGCAGTCTGTCCAAGTATGCACAAGCACCAGAATGAAACATTTCCCTCAACAACCCCTTCAGTAGTTTGACTTTTTCCTTGTATGCACCATACAAACACTCCAATAATACCAGAATGAAACAATTCCCTTAACAATCCTTCATCAGTTTGTGCATTGCATGCACCCTACTACTTACTTCAGAGTTCAGATTTTCACAGACTTGTTTTTTTTTTTGACCTCTCACTCAGTCTCTGTCCATGATGCTGCTGCTGTCTGTCCCTGACCCCATGGAATTTGGCCAACTCTTTAAAAATGTTTTATTAAATAAATGTGCTGACAGCAAGTAATTTCTGTTAACAAAGAAAATTATATCCCTTAGCTCACTGTGGCTACCAAAGATACAACTCACAGACCATCTTTATTGCAGTGTGGCACTGCCCCCTCTACCTGTGTAGATAATCACAGTTTTTTTTGGGGTGGTGTCCATGCAAGATGATGTAAGCAGGGGCAGAAAGTATGTAGGGGCATCTTGGACATCCATTTAGGATATATATGTGATTATAATTTTTCTTTTAACATTGGGTGGGTGAATAGTGACTTGGACAAGGCAGTGCCTGGCATGATTGCACCATTCACCCCACCGTAGCTATGCTACTGCAAAGAAAACACATCTTGAATTTTCTGCTCTCTTCATAGGTTCATACTAGGCTATCTGCCCTAGGGCATTTATAAGCCTAGCCAGAGTGTGTATGGCTTTCACCACCCATTTTAAATTAATTTTGCTATGCCCTTTTTCGAGGTTAGTATACTGTGCCTCTGTCTAACAGTGACACAGATGTGATACCCAGGGTAAACCTATGATCTCCCATCCACTCATCAAGATTCCTCTTGAAGAGAGTCAATGAGGGACTCTGCCTAACCTGCACTGGGATTTTATTCCAGAGGGAAGGGAGCCTCTGGGTTATGAATCTGTCCCTCCAGCATGTCCTATTTATTTCAGTGCTGAGGTTTAAGTCCCTCGAGCGCGTAGCTCGATGGGATTTGGATTTTCTGAGGTGCAGCATGTCCATTAATTCCGGGTTGGACATGGCTTTATACGTCAGGCACAGATTGCCTCTGATGAGGTGGTATGCCACTGAGTAGAGCTGGAGTTTCTTTAACCAGGCAGCATACGGCATCTGTTTGAGCCCCTTGATCCTCTTGGTGAGGTACTTTTGGGGTCTTTCCAGTTGCTGCAGGTGTCTGGTAAGGTACATCCCAAAAGGGGCCTTGTACTCAATTATGGGCCTGATGAGGGATGAGTAAAGAGGCACGATGACCTCCCCTGATCTAGATGTGAATCCCTTCATGATTAGGTGGGCTATATAAAATGTTTTTCTAACCACTTTGGCCACGTGGTTGTCAAATGAGAGATTGCTATCAACTTGGGTCCCCAGGTCCCTAATTACTTCTTCTGTACTTAATGGATTACCACCTATGTGGTAATTTGTGGGCACTTTGTTTTTGCCAAAGGGGATGACTATACACTTTTTGGCGTTTAGCTTGAGGCCATGGCTCTGGCACCAGTTGTCTGTTTCTATGAGGCCCTTTTGGAGGATGCTTGTGTCGGCTGGAGAGTCTATTATGGCGCCCAGTTTGCAGTCATCTGCGAACTTGGTCAGCCACAGTCCTTCCATGTTGGTCTGTACCTCTGAGAAATATATACCGAACAAGAGAGGTCCCAAGACTGAGCCTTGTGGGACGCCACTTGTAACTGGTTTGGAGTCTGACATGGCTCCAGCTATTCTAACCATGTGGGTTCTGTCCTTGAGCCAGTTTTCAACCCATCTAGTGACATAGGGGTTTATATTTAAGCTGGTGAGCTTATCTATAATGCCCAAGTGGGGTATTGTATCGAAGGCTTTTGCGAGGTCCAGGTAGGCTGTGTGGACCACCTTCCCCTTGTCAATGGCCTTGGTGACTGTTTCAAAGAAATCAACCAGGTTTAAGAGGCAGGATCTGCCCTTAACAAAGCCGAACTGGGTAGGATCCAGTGTCTGTAGGTCCCCAATATCTTTATTTATAAGGTCCATGATGATCCTTTCCATAGCTTTGCAGACCAAGCTAGTGAGACTTATGGGGCGATAGTTTCCAGGATCCGTTGAGGCACCACCTTTGTGGAGAGGGACCACTGTTGCTGTACACCACTCTTTGGGTACATATCCTGTAGTAAGGCTGAGATTGAACAGTAGTTTTATGTTTGGGTTTAGCTCTTCTTGGAGTTCATGTAGGACGCAGCCCAGGACACCGTCTTGTCCCATTGATGCTGTGTTTCTTGCTTTGGAGAGGGCAGCTCTTACCTGAGCATCTGAGATGTCAGGGGGGCAGCACTCTGCTGGGATAGATATTAGCCCTTTTGGTGGGGAAGGGGGGGGGGGAGTTTGTGCTGAACCTGTCAGCTAGGATGTTGGCAATGTCTGTGGGTTCGGTGTATTTTTTGTCATTTTGGACTAATTCTGAGCATATCTGGGAATTCCCACCCAGGTTCCTAACATAACTAAAGAAAGCCTTGTGATTATCCTTAGTGTCCTGTGCAATTTTTCTCTCGAAGCTGGCCTTAGACGATTTTATGAGTGCCCGTAGTTTTTGCTAATACTGATCAGAGATGCCTTCCCTTTTTGGGATTTTGCTCTGTCATGTAGTAGCTTCCTCCTTCTATTGTATAGTTTGTTTATGGCTGGGGTCCACCAGACAGGATGTCTGCCTTTGGAGGATTGGGTCTTGGTTTTATTTGGGATTGCATGATCCATGCATTCCTGAAGGTGTTCATAGAATGCGTTTATAAAGGATTTTGTGGTCTGGGCCATATTATCCACAGGCCGGGGGGCTTTGAAGGATTCCACCTCGGTTTTGAGGAGTGTGAAATTTGCTTTAGAGAAGTTTTTCACTGTGGTTTTCTGGGCATGGGGTGGGGTCAGGATGTGAATATCCAGTGAGATTAGTTTATGGTCTGATCTTACCAGTGAGGGATACACTTCTGGTCTGGAGCATAGAGTCCCCATGTTGGTGATGATCAGGTCCAGTATGTTTTCCCCTCTTGTGGGAGTGGTAACAAGTTGTTCCATAGCATTTGAGTTTATAAATTCTAGGAACCTTTGGGCTAGGGTGTTGGAGCTAGAGTAATGCTCCCAGTCTATGGTTGGGTAGTTGAAGTCACCCAATATAATGGTGTTTGGAGAGACCTTCATATTTTCCAGTGTTCTCAGGAAGGCCGAGTGGGGTTCCTGGGTTTGGGAGGGTGGTCTGTAGCAGGCTATAAACTGGAAGGCAGTTTTACCCACTGTTAGTTGCACATGGATAGTCTCTGATGCTTCGTGCTGTGCCACCAACCTGGAGGTGTGGGTATCTTTGACGAATATTGATACTCCCTCCTTTTGTGGTTCGGTCCAAGTTTTGGGGCGAAAAGCATGGTATGAGGTATAACCTGGTAGTGCTGGGGTGCTCTCGGGAGCCTTGAACCAGGTTTCTGTTACTGCACAGATATCGATGTTCTCCATGCTAAGGAGAGTTTCGAGTGCGTGCATCTTGAGGTTTAGACTTCTGGCATTGAGTAGCATTACTCTTAGTTTCTTATCCCTTGTGATACCTATGGAGGTGGGTTTGTCTTTTGAGCCTTGCCTAAAAAAGGCACTATGGGGTAGCAAGAGCCTTTGCCAATATCCGAAAGCCCAGGGGTGACAGGTGCAAGCCGTCCCTAGCGAAGCATCGTGGCTTGTCGAGCATGTCATCCCAGGCTGACAGGCATTGGATCCCCTTTGAATGACACCAATACTTAAGCCAATTGTTGAAATTGATAATCTTGTCTTCATACTGTGGCATCATTCTTGGTGAGGGTAAGATGCTACTCAAGGTCAGGGTCATACCGGCCTGGGCTACATGCTCAGAGAGCTCCTCTATGTCTCTTTTCATGTAGTCCAGTGAGGTATGTCTCAGGTCATTCACACCAGCATGGACAATGACTGAGTCATATTTGTACTTGCCTTGGAGTGACCTGAGTGCTTGTGTTATGTGGCGGATCCTAGCACCCGATAGGCAGCTCACCATGACCTTCTCCTTGTTCAGCCTGGTGAGCGGGACGTCAGTGTGCCTGATGATAGAGTCACCTATTACAAGTGTATCAGGTGTGTTGTTTAGCCTTAAGGGCTGTGACTGTTCGGTACACTGGCTTTGTGAGCTATGTGTTGCACGTGTTTTGTTTTGGGGTAGCGGTTGCTTGGGTGTCTGCTTTGGAGGTCTCTGCTGCTTAGGCAGATTTTTATTTAGAGCCTCCAAGTATGTTTTTGTGTGTTTATGTGTTTGGTTTGCTGTCGTGGTGTGAGACTGGAATTGTAGTGAGTGTGGTTTCCTTCTCCTCCTGACTGGTTACGCCAGTACTGAGTTGAGAGAGCTTAGCCTCCAGTTTGGCTATATGGTTGCATCTCTCACATGTGTTGGAATTTGTTGGGAGGAGGAGAGGGTTGTCTGTGTACATTAGGCAGTTGTAACATTGCCTCAAGATTCCCAGGTTCACCAGCTGGACCGGAGAGGAGATTGACAACTGACCTTTGGACATGCTAGAATAGTATTGGGAATTCCTTTATAATTGAAAAAAAGGGCCAATGGGGGACAAGTTACTCAAGGGGAGTTTGTGAGGGTGTAGTGCTTTTAATTTTTTAGTGCTGACTTATATAATTGCTTTAGTGAGCAAGTGCTAGGCTTTAGCTTAGGAATAGGGTGTTTATTATGAGAACTAGATCAGTTCCAAGGCTCAAACCCAAATAAGCGGTGCTGCTCGATGCCGCGCTATGCACAAAATCATGCAAAGCCGCGTTACAGCGGGTTTTATACAGGTGGACTTGAAAGAGCTAGAAATTGGCCCAAAACAGCCAACAGACTACCAGATTCCTGTGCTGGGAACACTCCTCCAGGGACAGATAGGCTGCTCCAAGCTCCCCACTGCCACTGGTGAACAAAGAAGCCTCCCTCTATCGAAGAAAGGAAATGGCAACACAGGAACTTTCCAAAAGTCCAGAATACAGCAAAGCCTGTATTTGGACTACTCTAGGTCAGGAAAGATGGGAAACAAGGATAACTTTTTTTTTTTCTTTTTTGCAACAAACAGCAGGAAATTGCAATAAATATGTAACACAGGCTAGCGCACTTGAGTGTGTAGCCTCAACAGGTATATGCAACAAACAGGACAAACTTTAAAAGTGCAGGTGCAAAAGCAACTTTAAACAGTTTAAAACAGTTCAAGAAGCAGAAATACTTACAGTTTAGCTAGATCAGACAGTCGCCCAGATAGTAGCAGGAAAAAAACACTTTTATCAGGTTAGCAGTCGCTCTTTTGGCCTCTCTGCTGCTAGCACCACTCTGCCGGACCAAAAGGAGCTTGGCTGAGTAGTAACAAGCGCAAAAACCTCGCCAAAGCGGGTTTTATACAGGGGGACTTGAAAGAGCTAGAAATTGGCCCAAAACGGCCAATAGACTACCAGATTCTTGTGCTGGGAACACTCCTCCAGGGATAGATAGGCTGCTCTAAGTTCCCCACTGCCACTGGTGAACAAAGAAACCTCCCTCCATCCAAGAAAGGAAATGGGCAATACAGGAACTTTCCAAAACTCCAGAATACAGCAAAGCCTGTATTTGGACTACTCGAGGTCAGGAAAGACCAGAAACAAGGATAATTTTTTTTTTTCTTTTTTTCAACAAATAGCAGGAAAATGCAGTAAATATGTAACACAGGCTAGCGTACTTGAGTGTGTAGCCTCAACAGGTAAATGCAAAAAACAGGACAAACTTTAAATTACAAGTGCAAAAGTGCGCTAAAGCTGGCTTTAAAGCAGGGGGTTAGAAAGAGATAGGAAATGGCCCAAAACGGCCCATAAGCTACAGGTCACTGGGCTGGAACCACTCCTCAAGGGACAGATAGGCTGCTCAGAGCTCCCCACTCTCACTGGTAAACAAAGAAGCTTCCTCCTATCCAAATAAGGATATGGGCAACACAGGAACTATGACACAGCCCAGAGATCAGCAATACCTGAAGAGTGGACTATTCTAGTTCAGTAAAGGCGGGAAACAAGGATTTTTTTTTTTACAAAGTAGCAGAAATTAGGTACAGAAACACAGTAAACGCTTTAATTCGGCTAGCGCACTTGAGTGTGTAGCCTACCAATTAAACTAAGCAAAAACAAACTTTAAAAGTGCAAAAAAACCCCTCAGAAATACAGGCAGGAATGCAATAAAACAACTTCACAGAGCTTATTTAGTAAAAGAAACAGAAAAGTCTATATATACAGAAAAGCAGCTAAAACACACAAACACTTCAGATGCAGTGCAACCTAGAGCACTTGAGTTGTAGCGATATTAAGGCTATTACAGTTATAATAAATGCTCTGAAATATACTGTATATTTCCAAAATGTTTGAGAAGCACAGTCAGAACACAAGGAGGTTCAGGCGAAAGAAAAAAAAAAAAAGTTTTGTTTTACTTTTTGAAAGGGAAAAAGGTGGAACAGAAGGCCTTATCAAATGTTCTCTCTGTATTAGGCAGAATGAGCTAATGACACTAGACTGGGAGGAGTGTCACAGTAGGGGCGGGCAACTGCAAAGCCACTAAGTATAAGAGCAAGACACCAACAGGCAGGGAGGGTGGAACAAAATAGCCTACAGACAGCAAGTACTAGAGACACAAATGAAAGTTTTTAAACAGATAAGGATTTGTAAAGATACAGAATAGACAAAGTGCTATACATATATTAAATTTTAAAAACAGTAATCTGTAAAAATAATCAAAAAAAATCAAGATACTTATATTTTCAGCTCAGTTGCGGTCAACAACTAATCCAGTCTGCACTGGATTATTTTATGTATATGCATGGGTCCTTACACCTAATCAGACTTAAACTGGATGAGGTGACATCTGAGTGAGTTCAGCTCAGCCAAGTTGAACTTCTCAGTCATTGTTCTCCATATGAAGTCAATGCTTTTACAGCTTC
>NC_056729.1:916463693-916578693 GCF_019279795.1 Protopterus annectens
AAGTTAGGCAGACAAACTAACTTACACAGCTGAAAGATTCTCTGAATTGCTCAGCAGAGTAAGTGCCTTACCACAGGCCTTCCTGGGGAATACCACATGTCTAGTTAGCATATGCTCCTTCCCTGAAATGCCTCAATAGCAAGGAGACAGCACATTGTGGTGATTTTACCTACCTCGTAGGATTACTGCTGTGGACCTGTTTGTGAATTAGAAAAGGCTACCACCAATGGTAGCAGCTTATATTAAGCCTTACTGCTGGTGGAGTCCCTTTTCAAATTTGGTCATGCATCTTTGAAAAAGACTGATATAAACTCCAGTAACCTGTAACTTTTTAGTGGTTGCATTTTGTAGCCTTTCTCTTATCTTGGGAACATTGAATTGAAGAATTTGTTTTCTTTCCCTGTTGTTTCAATGCCCTTCACTATTAATATCTCCAATGTGGATTACTGCTAGTTTAAGCACCTACCAAGACCCATGCCCATTTTTAGCAGAGGCCCGGGAGAAAAGCTACAAATTATTACAAAACATTTTAAGAACCGTCATTTTACAACCTTTAAAAAAAATCTGCAGTTTAAATAATTATAACAAATTAGTGATGATATAAAAACTGGTTACGAATTGATGCAAGTTACTGTATATGGCAATCATTTAATATTTATAGAAATTTTAGGTAGTTTGTAGAGAAATTAAAGGTAAGTTAGTCTAATACAAACAGGAATTGCAATTTGCAATATGAAGTGAGGGAAAAACTGGTTTATGGTATATTTTGAGAGAGAGTCAGGGAATATAATTTGATAGAATTAAAGAAGTGAGTGAAGAAGGGAGAGTATGGCGGTATAAGGAATGACATTTAGGTATATAGTTTATCTTGGTGTTAAGCAAGAACAAAGCCAGATTTAGCAAAGTCTTTCAGAGTGGTTACCTGATGGATACAGGTGAGGAGTTCCAGGCCTTTGCAACCTTGTATGAGTACAGACAATACCCAGCAGATATGATAGATTTGTAGACAGACAGGAGTTTTTGGTCACTGGATCACAATGACCGACTGGGAACACAGTTGTGTAGAATGTTTTTTAGTGCTGGACAGGTAGATGGATGCTGAATAATTTTATAGGTGGTAAGAAGCTGTCTATGTGTTAGTTGATGAGGCAGTTCTAATCAATTTAGGTTGTTTAGTGCTATTACAGTGGTGGGTTCTGAAAGAGGTATTTTCTGCAAATTTAGCAACTTTGTTATAGCATTGTTCAAGTTTTAATTTTTGTGAAGCCTGGAGGTTAGCAAGGATGGGAGCACCATAAAGAAGTGTGGGAAGGAGATAGGTAGTGATAAGTGCAGCTTTAGTTGTGTCAGTGAGAACGTTTTTGGCTCTGTAAAGCATCCCTAGTTTTTGATGAATTTTTCTTATGCAATTTTGTATATGCAGGTCGAATGTAAGCTTTTCATCCACTACCACCCTTAATAATTTGCTATGAGAAGTGAGTTTATTGGTTGTATTATCAAGAGAGAGGACTTTAAATTTTGTTTTTTCGTGAGAGAGGGATTTGGGGGGGGGAGTAGTAGTTTGGGCTTTTTTTGGATTGAGCGTGAGTTGTGAGTTACAAAGCCATGTTTCAGTAGCTGTTAAAGCTTCCTGAGTAATTCTTTGGAGGTGTACCATGTTGTCCGATGTGCAAATGAGAGTGGAATTCTGCGTATTGTATTAGGGTGGCCTGTTGTGTGGATGTATAGAGGATAATGGTGAAAATGTTAAAGAGGGGGGGACCAAGGATAGAGCATTGTGGTCCACTGGTGGTGACTGGGAGGTACTGAGAGAGCATGGAGTGCCATTTTACTGACTGATGTCTATTGGACAGGTAGCTTTTGAACCACAGAAGGGTAGGCTGAGAGAGACCTAGTGAGGACATTTAAAGTAGTAGTTTGCTGTGACAAACTGTGTTGAAGGGTTTAGATAAGTCTAGAAATAAGGAAGAGACTAGTTTGCCGTTATCTCTAGTTGTATTGACAGTACCTATATAAGTTAAAAGGGCAGTGCTAGTATTATGGGAAGGACAGAAGCCATGTTGTGTAGGGAATAGGAGTTCTTCCTGCAGGAGATAGTCAAGCAATTGTTTTTGAATACATTTTTCAAGTATTTTGGTAAGGAGAGATAAGATTGCTATAGGTTTAAAGTTATTACTGTCTGTTGAATTTCCTGCTTTGTGCAGATGAAAAATATGTGACTTTTTCCAGAAAGAGGGAACATGGGATTCCTGGACAGACCTATTTGTAAGGATTGAGACAGGACAGGCAATGCTCTTGGCTGCTATTTTTAGGTACTTGCTTTTAAGGTCATCTGCTGAAGAAGAACATGGTTTATGTTTGTTTAAGAGGCACAGATTTCAAGGTGAAAGTGGATGTAGTGATATGTGGCTGTTGGGCAGAGCTGGGATTAGATGTTAAGGAATCCTTGTTTAGAGATACTATACTATATATAAAATAAGAGTTGAACTGTATTATAATTTCAAGTGGTGAGGGGTTTGGGTTGAATTTTTGGTCAGGATGTAAGATTTCTTTAATGGATGTCCAAAATTCTTAGGGTTGTGTTTAGTATTATTCTGAAACTTATTACAGCATAGTTTTTCTTCATTTATTTGTTTTTTAGTACAATTCTGAAGCCTTCTAAAGTTTTCAAGATATTGAGGTGTTTTATATTTTTGTCATTCTTTCCATGCTTTTTCTCTACCCTGCATTAGCATTCTACTCTTTTTGGAATACCAAATTGCATTATTTGCTTTTAGTCTCTTCTTTCTAGGAGATGCAAGGCTATTTAAGATATTTAGAAAAGTTGTATTGAATTCATGTATAGCATTGTCTCAGGGTAGGATTTTTAGGAAGTTCTGTTTAATGGATGATAGTGTAGTAATGAACATTTCTGAGTTAAACTTGGAAAGGCTGCTTGATATTTTATAAATATGCTGTTTAGCTGGATGTGTAAGATATCTAGTTGTATAGATTGGAAGATGATCATTGAGAGAGTCTGACATTGCACCTGTGATGGAGTATTTGCTAGGATCTGATACTAGGATCTAGTTTAACAGATAATTTTATATATTGCTACAATGTGTGGTGCTGTTAACTAGTTGTGTGAAACCATACAAGTTCATGTTAGATGTAGGGGAGTAAGAGTTTATGTCCAACCAATTGACATTCACATAATTTAGTAGTATTTTTTTCTTGTAGAAATGTTATGGATTTCCAGTGTAGGATATCTTCCAGGATAGCTGCGTGGAGGGGGATGTAAAGGACAGTAATACATATTTGTTTAGAATTGTTTATTTTGAAGAAAGCAATAAAAGGCTCTGCTGAAGTGAATTTTGGTATTGGTTTGATGTAAGGGTAAATGTGGTAGGTGCTGGGAAAAATTTCACCATCTTTCATCTTTATAACGTCATTACGGATGATATTATAGCCAGGAGGTATAACTCTGGAGTTGTTTATGCTGGGTTTAAGACAAGTTTCAACTACAGTGAGAACACCAGGCTTATATTACGTAATTGAGATGTGTAGTTCAGCAGTTTTTAGTTCTTATGCTTCTAACATTTTTTTGCAGGAAAAAGTAGAGAGCCAGGGTTGGGGATTGTCTGTTGTTGGGTTGGAGAAGAGTGTGGGAGAGAATTATCTTTGTGTTCATTGTGATAGGTGGGCCAGGATTAGTGTGTATAGCTCCTCCTAGAAGGATTTTAGTGTATTGTGGAATTATGCATATTTGATTTTTGGGATGTCTATTGGACAGGTAGCTTTTGAACCACAGAAGGGTAGGCTGAGAGAGACCTAGTGAGGACATTTAAAGTAGTAGTTTGCTGTGACAAACTGTGTCGAAGGGTTTAGATAAGTCTAGAAATAAGGAAGAGACTAGTTTGCCATTATCTCTAGTTGTATTGACAGTACAGAAAGTAATGTGGTTTGGGCATGTCTTATTAATTTTATTAGTGTGTTTGTATTAATTTTTTATGATTTGCACTTATAGCACTTCAGTGGAATATACTTTTGGTAAAGAATGTGTTTTCCATTTTCTGGGGTTGGGACACCATAGAAAGTATGGGGATTTGGGAACTATGTGCAGCTGAGCTTCCCCCTTAAAAATGTTTTTACATAGATTCCAAGATGGCTGCCGACTAGTCTAGTCCTTACTCTCTGAGCTCCTCACAGCTATTTAACTTTTGTTTTTTTTTTACAACTTTACATCAACCTTTTTCCTCAAATTTTTATACTAAAAGATTTTATAAATCTTTTTCTACGCATTTGGATTATTTTTTCTTCTGGAATTATTATCCTGGGATTTATTTTACCTCAGAACATTCTTGGTCTCTCTGCTGCTGGGACTCCTACTGCTCCAGTCTGTTCCTGGTTCCTGGTATCCTGTTAACTGCATTCCATTTCTGGGCATGGCTACAAAATCTGACTCCATGGAGACTCAGCCTACAAAGGCCAAATATACTTCAATGCTCTCTCCTGAAAAAGATTCAGGTTCAAAAAACTGAAATCATCTAGACAACCTACAGAAACTTTTAATGTAAGTAATAAAGATTTAAATGGCTCAAATTTCCTTTTAGAAGAACTAAAAATAGCATTAAAACCAATCCAAAGTGCTATACAAAACTTTTCAGAACAGTTTACAGACTTTAGTAAATCTTTAAAGCAAATAAACGATAGTATTGTTACTACTGAAAATAAAATCTTAGCTTTGGAGGTTAAAACAGACTTATTGGAAAGTGACTTTAAATCTAGAGATAAAACTGTTTCAGATTTACAAGCTAAAATATTGGATCTGGAAGCCAGGAGTCAAGAAATAACATCATTATTCGTGGTTTACCTGAATCTTATGACAATAAAAACTTGTTATCTGTGACTAAAAATATCTTTGAAACACTGTTAAATTGTGAAGCTTCTTCAAAATCTATAATTGTAGAGAGAGCACACAGAGCACTGCGTACAAAGCAAGATTCTTCCACACCAAGGTTAATTTATACTAAGTTACTAAACTTTCAAGACACTTTCCAGATCCTAGAAACTGCTAAAACAAAGAAACAATTCATATGGAAGTCTCACAAACTATCATTTTCCCAAGATCTTCCTGCACAGATCAAATTAAATAGACAAAAACTAGCCCCCTATTGTGCTGACTTGATAAAAAGAGGGATTAGATTTCGAATGGCATATCCTAATATCTTGTCTTTCACAGCTAATGACAAAAGATTTGTATGTTCAGATCCTAAAGATGCAAAAGACATTTTTCTTAAAACATTTAAAAAGCTTCCTGACACTGTATCTTAATATTCTACTGTTAAAGAACTACAATAAGGTTTGATCTTTTCTTTTCTTTAATATGACAGTATTTGTGTTACATGATTTGTAATTCTGGTGTGACATAATTATATTACCTTAAGAACTTGTCATGTAATTTACACATGATGGATTTGGTGTGACAGTGTGCAGTGACAGGATATATGCTTGTTAGATTTGTGTGGATTAATAGAAGCATTTAAATTCCTGTATTTACTTTTTCTCTTTCTCTCACATATGCTTGCTGTGTAAATAGATAATATGTTAATTTTACTACAAGCTTTGGAGTTACAGCCTTCTGTGTAAGCTAAATGATTTTTGGAGGGAAAAACATTCCATCTCAACATTCTAGCAAGAAAATCTTCCCCTCAGAGTTCCAGCTGATGCTCTGCATGAACATGCGCACACTACAGTCTCTCTGAGATTGATGGTGATGTCATCATTTGTGAGGAAAGAAGGACAGTTTCAAATACACAAGTCTGCTTGTTTTCAACAAGTATTCAATAGCACCAACTTTTTAATAGATCTGGCTATTATTTAAAGTGTTTTCTCTTCATAAATGAAGGTTGCTTTTTAAATTTAAACAGATTCATGTCACATAATATATTCAGTGACTTTTAGTGTGTCTGCATGACTTCAAAGCAAGCTGCTACTTTCATAAAGCAGAGTGAAAATGTTTCTGGAAACAAATGAACAGGTTAGTTTTATATATTAAAATTCTAAAGGATGTGTAAAGAAATGAACATATTTTCCTATTCAGAATATTTTTCATACAATATTTTATATTATACTGAAGTGTTTAATTTGACAAATGTTACAAAGTATATCTGTTCATATGAAAGTTTCATGTTCTTTCTATTCTCTGCTCTCTCTCTTCTCAGAGGCTGGATGTGATATTTATGATTAGTAGTTTATGTTTAAGAAAGCCTTTACTTATTTGAAAGGTTTGAAATAACTATCTTTAATATGATTAGCTGAATCTACATGTATATATTTAAGCCCTTAGATTTACTGCATTTAGTTTGCTTGTTTCTGTTTTAATTAGATTTTCAAAATGTTTACTTTAAAAGCCTTGTCTTTTCATGCTGTTTTGCTATTTTACATCTATAGCTTAGAAGAATAGTATGGCTATATAACCTAACAGAGTCATTAGTAAAATATTCAAAAGGTAGATTTAAAATTATATGTATGCACATTGTTGTACATTCAGTCCAATATATATGATGCTGTTTAAGTTACTATTTAATAATACAATTATACTTTATTCATGTATATTAACTAGTGTTAAAACCTTACAGCTTATAATATTTCATTTTGAATAGTTCCTGTACTATTATTATCTAGTTAATAGATGCATCTCCAGACTGAATTGTTTTTCATTTTGAGATATGGTTGCTTGGTAGTTGTTTTTTTGCTTTATTTGAACTATAACTAAATACTCATTCTACAGGTATTAGTGCTTTTATCATACTAATGGTCATGTTGATTAATGAAATTATCACTAAAGTACTAAAGAAGGTTCAGTAGATAGTGCATGACTATTATCTTTAGTTCAGTAATGCTATGCTTATTTACTTATATTATAATGTTACCAGTTGGTTTTGTTATACTTATATATGTTATCTTACATATCTTTCAGTTTTAATTGTATTACTTCTTATGATATAGTGTTCTAGTTAAGCAGAGTGTGATTTATTTATTATTTACTTGTTTCTCTTTCTCTTGAAATACTCGAGGAAATACATTTAATCACTATAAATTTCAATTTAAGGATAGGAGCTTTAGATTAGTATTAGAAGTAGGGATTAAGCATGTTGGACGTCTTGAAATTAGTTAATTTTGTATATATTTTTAGTAGTATTACTTGGACTTTATGTTATGTTAGGCTTCCTTTGAGTAATTTGTATTCTAACTTGAGGTTATTATTATCTATAATTACAATGTTTTTTTCATGTTCTTCTGCTCTTCCTTTATCACAGGGGATTGGTGGGTAGGCACTAGGGTTAGGATAAAGGTTATTATTATACATTTCATGGTTCTTAAAAAACCTTTTTTCTTTTTTTTTCAACAAATGTTATTTGATGACTTGCTTGAATACTTAAAGACTGTTTTTCTTTTATTTTTTCTTCTTCTTTTAATGTTGTGTTGGATTTGCACCTTGAGTTCACTTTTATAGCATCAATAATGATTATACTTGTAGAATATGCCTGTTGACATAATTTTAGATTCTTGGAATGTTAGAGGCATTCAAGATAAAGCGAAAAAGTCACTATTATTTCATATGATCTTTAAATCACAGGCTAACATTTGTTTTATTCAAGAGACCCATATTTCACGTATTGATTGGAATAAAGAGTTAAAAAATGGATCAAAAAGATTATAGCTTCAGGTGACTCATCTAACTCCAGAGGTGTAGCTATAATCATTAAACAAAAATTCATTGGGAATATTATTGATGAGAAATTTGATGATGAGGGGAGGTGGTGCTTATTTACCGCTTCTATTGCTGGTTTGGACAAACCCTTATTAATTTTAAATCTATATGGCCCATGTAATTCACAACATTTGTTCATTTAAAAAATTTACAATATTCTTGCATCCTATAAGGATCATCATATTATAGTAGGTGGTGACTGGAATGCAGTTATAAACCCTGTAATTGATCGTTCCCGCTCCACTGTCACCTATAATCTTCAATCTACTCTGGCTATAAATGATTTGATGACAGAATATAATTTAATAGATCCCTCCAAGACTGTTAAAAATATAAACAAGAATGATATATATACTTATTATTCTAAGTGCTATCATTCGTGGTCCAGATTAGACTTCTTTCTAATTTCAGATTATATTTCAAAATATATTGTGGACTTTACTACAGAACCCAGATTCTTTTCGGATCACTCAAGAATTTCACTAAAATTGAACATAAAACCCAATATCAAAAATCAAACTATGTTTAATAAGTGGACCTTAAATAATAACTTATTGTCAAATGAAGATATTTGCAAACAAGCTTCAGAAATCCTAAATGAAATGGTGAATAGTCTTGAATCATCAGACATTCCTTATGACATACAATGGGCTGCATGTAAAGCAAGATTAAGAGGTTTATTTATTAGTAAAGCTGCTTTTTCAAAAACAATACTTTAAGAAAGAGGAATTCTTAAAATCAAGAATTTCTTCGTTGGAAAATCATCTTAGTCTGAACTATGATGCTACTTTAGAAAAACAAATTTTTGATTGTCAGAAAGATTTAATTCTGCTTCACCAAAATAACCTCTCCTTAGCTGAACAAAAGCTACTTGCTTCATATTCAGAGTGGGCCCAGGTTCCATCTAAATTGTTAGGAGAATTATTAAAGTTAACTTCAGAAATCCAAATATTACATCTTTATCTTATAATAACAGATTATATAATACTGATGAAGAGATTATTCAACTTTTCACCTCTCTTTACACTGAGTTATATTCAGGTTTTTCTAATTCTGTTAAAGATAATCACTCAAAACTCTTTTTAGACTCTTTGCAGTTCCCTAAACTTAATGATAATCAGCAAAAACTACTTTCTACCCCTATATTGGTACAAGAAATCTCGGATTCAATAGATAATCTTAAATTGGGTAAATCTCCGGGACCTGATGGTTTTACTCCAGAATTTTTCAAAACTTTCAAATTGGTAGTTCTTCCCTTTCTATTTAAAGTTTACAATCATATAAGAGTTAATGATATCTCAGATATTTATTGGAACACATCCAAAACCATTCTAATTCTAAAAAATAATAAAGATAAATCTGACCCAGTAAATTAAAGACCCATTTCTTTAATTAACGTGGATATTAAGATTCTGTCATCTATTCTGGCTAACAGATTGAAACGGATTTTACCCTCAATTATCTCGTCAGATCAATCAGGTTTTATGTCTCAGAGACATGCTTGGGATAATACTCTATCTTTAGAGACTATACTTCATCTCATTAAGAAAAATCCAAACCCTATATATGCTTTGATTATAGATGCATCAAATGCCTTTGACAGAGTATGTTGGAACTTTCTATTTCAAACTATGTTATGTTTTAATATTCCCTTATTCTTTATAAATTTTTTAAAAGTTTTATACAAGAATATCTTTACTAGACTATACATTAATGGTCAATTTTCTGCTCCGATAAAGATCACTAAAGGAACAAGACAGGGTTGTCCATTGTCCCCTTTTCTTTTCAACATTTACTTAGAACCTTTGCTATTGTTTATTACACAAAATACTTTTCATAACATCCCTAGAATTCTTAATACTAATATTCATTTCTCTGCTTTTATGGATGATTTAGTAATCAACTTTCAAAATCAATTATCTGAGTTAAAGAAAATAAAGAATTCTATTGATTATTTTCCTTTGGTTTCCAACTATCTTTTAAATTCTACAAAAACTCATATTTTTCCCTTAAATCATTTAGCACACAAATCTTTTTTGTTTCCAGACGATCATTTTAGTTTACTTATAATATAAAATATTTAGGAATCAATTTAGAACACAATAATAAATCTTCCTTTCAAAATAATATTAATAAATTATGGAACTCTATATTGTCTGATATGGACAGATGGAAGCATCTAAACCTTTCATTTCTTTCAAGGGTGGCCATTATTAAAATGAATATTCTGCCTAAATTTCTTTACCAATTCTCATCATCTGATCAGATAATTTCAAAAAATTTTTTTGAGTCTGTAAATAAAGCTTTGGCAAAATTCATATGGTTCCCTAAATCTGTTAGAATTTCCTATTCTAGATTGGCATTTTCAAGGACAAGGGAGGTTTGGGTTTACCTAATCTTTATCTCTATTATTTGATTGTCTCATCCAATAAACTTCTTACTATCTCTAAATTCAATAACACTTCTTATCCAAATCACTCTTTATGGATAAAATTATGGTATAATTATGTCATTTCTAATAATTTAAATCATGAAGCTATTCCCTTTATCTCTCTGGATAGTTTATTTATTAAAAATATATCTACAGTATTTAAACAAAAGATTAGAGATTTCCAAACCTTACTCAAAATGTGTAAACTAGAAAAGATCTCGCACCATGTTCAGCCAATTCATCTAAACCCAAATATATTATTGGACAATAAACTTTTGAACTTAACAAACTATCCTTTAATTAAAAATCTAAAAGTAGGAGATGTTTTGAAATATCTTGACTTGCCTTTATCTGACTGGCGTAAGTTATTGAAAGTAAACTGGAATTACTCACCAATTCTTACACAACTAAGAGCAATAATTAAAACAAATTTGTATCTCTGGTCCCCATAGACTCACAATTGAAAAACCTTAACACGATTATCAAAATACTTTCATCATCTGATAAAATGCTCTCAAACTCATATAAATTAATTAATTCTTTAATGATGGACCACAACTGTCTTTTATCTAATGTTTGGTTGAATTATAATTCCCAATTGTCAGAATCTCAGAAAGTCCTGGCTATTAGACACACTAAGGAATTTATCCCTTTTAAAAAATTAGCATACATACAATTAATGATTAATAATGATGCCTACTTTACCCCAATCAAATTAAACAAATTTAACCCAAATAAGTCCCCTTCGTGTTCATGCTGTTCTCATCCCCAAGCAGACCTCCTTCATATTCTATGGTATTGTCATTTTTCTCACAGATTGTGGACATCTTTGAAAGTCAGACTGCAGAAAATGGGATATCAAAATCCATGTTGACGTGGGAATTTGCTATTCTACATATTCCATTGATTCATCTTTCAAAAGTTGATATTCATGTTATCATTTTTATTTGCTCATTACTAAAACTTTATATAATACAAAATTGGATTGATCGTTCTAAATTAAAATGGGTTACTTTCCAGAAAATGGCTTTTAAATTTATTGATGCTCAAAGATACTTAGGTGGAAGTCCAAAAAAAAGCTATTAGAAAGGTTGTGTTAGAAAAGGTTCTAAACATATTAAATAGTTAATGTTAAATATTTTTTTTTTCTTCTCTCAGGTTGCCTAACTTGTATATAGTGTACATATGGTGTATGTTTTATTTCTAAATAACTTATCAAAATCTCATGAAGGTTGTTATCACTAGATGAATTGTTATATGTTCATTTATGCCTTCTTGTTATGTATAATCTTTTAATTGTCTTGATATTCATATAATTAATAAAAATTTTTTTGAGAAAAAAAAATGTTTTTACATCTCATTTTACTAGTTTCATTAAAATTTTTGCCATAGAGTAATAAAGTTATAGTTGCTTGAGTTTGCTGCTGATGAGTTTGTCATGATGGGTTATAATCTGGTGACATGAATCCAGTGCTTAAACTTTACCATATGTAGATGGTATTACATGTGTGAATCATGACTCCTCCTTGGAATTATATTTTTAATTGAATGACTGAAAGTAGCTGAAACATGAATGATTGGAAATGTGTCATCTTGAGATAACACTTTAAGTGACAGATAAATTGGTGCAATGAAGAATTACTTAATGTTTACAAAAATAATACAGTTTAAGCATGCCCTGTAACAGATAGAAGAAATGTTACATGCAAACCTACTCATGAGATGAAAAAGAGTACAGATCACTTAGATCCATTCAAAACATGTACTGACACTCTTTCCAGAGGATTCTCAAAGAAAGCAATAATTCAGAGAACTCTTAATTTGAAAAAATGGAGAGAATCACCTTTCAGAGAAAAAAACTACATTAAAATGTTATATTGTAGAGACAGAATGTACACGGAAGGAAAAAAGAAATGCCTTCACTGAAAAACATCAGGTAATTCTAGAGTAGAACAACTTACAAAATAACATTAGTCACGTGTGTTCATGCCTTTCTCCAGCCAGATACTCTTCCTATCTTATCTAACCTCCCTTGGTACTCTCCCCTCATAACACGCATACCTACAATGTATCTTTTTTTGTACTTTCACTGTTTACAAAGCTGAGGGCTGTAACAATGCATGTGCCATACCCACCTTAAAGAATTCCTTTCTCAGAAAAATCGGAGAATTGATTTTCACCCATACCTTTAATAAAATTTTTATGTGCTCATCTCTCAGTCACAAACAGGTAACAAAATTGTTAACAAGTACAGTATCCACCTATGGGACCCTGCTAAATATTCCATAGCATTTGTCAGCTGTCTAAGGTCATGTGATTGCCTATGGCCTTTTTTCTTATTTGTATAATTTTTCAGTAGATATATCCAAATAATGTTGGGAACTATTCTACCAGTTTTTTCTGTATCTTTATTGTATCTGTGGTGGTGGTGGTGGTGGGGAGGGGGTGGAGCCTTACAGACTTTAAATACCAAGAGGCTTGCTCAATTTAGTGCTCTTTAGTGCTGGGCTACTCCAAAGACAAGAAGACTGAAGGAAGAGAAAATTATAAAAACCCTTTTCCATCTGGGTTCCTCCTGATTCGTCACACTACAAGGACTAGATTGGCTTCCTATGACCAGGTCTACCCTGTTTCAGTTTTTGGTGAAGGCAGAGGCTTCCACGTGACAGCTACCGGATCTTGGCTTCCAGTGAGGGATTGAAGTCCTTAATTTTGATTGGCCAGTTTCTGTGGAGGCATTGCCTGCATTTTGACTGGCCGGATTCTGCAGGGGTAGAGCCTTACAGATTTTAAATAACAGGAGGCTTGATCAATTTGTCTCACTGCTGCACCAGTTTTAATCCTATTATCAAACAAGAGAGCCTAGTCTACAACAGGTAAGGGAACCTCACATCTTTGTTCTATATGATATTAATTTCATTGCCTTCTTTTTCACAATGTTGTTGTATTATTGCGATTATGGGCGGCCACGGTGGTGCAGCAGTTAGTGTTGCCACCTCACAGTAAGAGGTTCTCCAGTTCGATTCTCAGCTGGGGTGCCTTCTGTGCGGAGTCTGCATGCTCTCCCTGTGGTCACGTGGGTTTCCTCCAGGTGCTCTGGTTTCCTCCCACATCCCAAAGACATGCTGTAGGTGGATTGGAAACTCTAAATTGGCCCTAGGTGTGAGTGTGTGCCTTCTGTGGAAGGTTGGGCGCCGGGCTGTCAACTTGACACCGTAAAACTACACTGCCAGTCATGAGTGGACAGGTGATCCACTGTGGCGACCCCTAACCAGGAAAAGCTGAAAGAAGAAGAAGTTGTATTATTGCGATTGATTTTTATACTGCCGTATTTCATACAGGGCAATTAGTCTCTCATTAAATAACTACACTTCTCGTGGACACATTGCTGAAATTAGCACTTTTGTTTGGCAGTTGTGTTGAGTTTAAATAGCATTGCACTTTATATTCTTGTTGGTATTCTACAGCTGTTCACTTTTAATTTGCTGACTTTAGTGATGTTAAATTTAAATAATACCTCAGAATTAAGTCTTGTTGCTTTGGTACTGTTACTACTGGCATTATCTAAGATAATAACTGAAGTGTTGTCTGTTACTCATACTAAGTATATACAAAAATGAATTATTACATCAGTAACTGACTGCACGTTTTGATCATTGGTATTTTGCAGTTCTGCATGTTCTCATTACTATAGTGTTACAGTATTTAAAGCTACTGCTTTGCAGTACCACAGCAGAGGGCACAAGGTTGCCTTTTTGTTATAACTTTATTACTTTTAACTGCATATTAAAACTTCAAAAGACACCACAGCTCTGTCTATTGTGAGTCAGGCAGACATTAGAACTGATCAATCAAGGACTCATGCATAAGAAAGAAGAGGTCACTTAAGGTTAATCATTTGTGAACTGAGGGGGTGGAGCTAGGAACTAAATCGTCTATTTACGGGGTAAAATAAAACATTTCAGTGCTTTATTGGAAAGGCTCACACAGACTCTGCTACACTTTGCTGTGAGGGAAAGGTTGGTTTGCTTTTTATTTGTTGTATTTTGTATTAGTTTATTGCCTGTTTATATTTTGAGTGCTGTGATTTGTTTTCTTTACCTTGTGTTTTGATTGTGTTCTGCTTTTAACTGCATATTAAAACTTCAAAAGACACCACAGCTCTGTCTCTTGTGAGTCAGGCAGAAATCCCCCTCCCCCAGCTTGCCACTGTCGTGTTCTTAAATACAACTGCCTTTCTAGTTGCCTGCCTGTTATGTTAATTTGACCATATATCTCATTTCCTCTCTGCTTTCACTGGCTTGTGTGACTAAGCTCAAAATTATAATTTTGTGAAATCACTCCCCTTCAACTATTTAAATTTATTGGCCATTCTACTGTATTCCATAGTACCGGAATACAAAAGTGATCACCCCCTTTCAATCTATCTTGCTGTTTTAAAAATAGTGACTCTCCGCTAAAACTTAACTTTTAGACAGGTAAAATTTAAGTTACCTACTTTCACATCTAACTTCTCTAGTGCACACTGCAGTGTTTAGGATAAACCATTTTTTTTTCCATCTTACCTTTAAGCATCCCTGTGACTAGCACTTGCTCTAATACATGCTGGAAAGCACTAGGAAGCCTTAAACTGATACAATCACTCAACTCTCCTTATTAATAAGGAGAAAATAATCATAGGCACTAAACAACCTATAATTGCAAAGTACCTTGCTAAGGTAAGGGAAAACAGCTCCTGTAATTTTCAAAAGAAAGCACCAAACCAGGCATGTCCAAGGGTCAGCTTCCATTGATTTCTCCTGTCCACCTGGTAAATCTGGGCATACTGGGGCAATGCAGCAATTGCTTCATGTACACAGACAACCCTTTCCTCCTACCACCCAACACTACAACCTGTGAGAAATGCACTTACATAGCCAAACTGGAAGCAAAGCTCTCTTCACCCAAGATTGTGCTAGACAGTCAAGAGGAGAAGGTTAACACCCACACTACATCTCAAGGAACACATAGCCCTTCTAAACTCACACCACCAACACCCACACATAGCAACACTAAATCCACATATGCAGAGGCCCTTAACTGTAACCTGCCCAAGCAACAAGGACCTTCAAAGCTGAAACGCAAACAGACACCAATCACAACCAAAGTATCACAAAGCTCACAACACCAGTGTGCCACCCAGCAACAGCTCCTAAGGCAAGACAACGTACCTAACACTTTAGTCATAAGGTGACTCTATAGTCAGGCACATTGATGTCCCACTCACCAGGTTGAACAAGGAGAAAATTACAGTGATCTGCCTGTCGGGTGCCAGGATCTGCCACAAAACTCATGCACTCAAGTCACTCCACAATAAGTACAAATATGACTCTGTAATTGTCCATGTTGGAGTGAATGACTTGAGACATACCTCCCTGGACTACATGAAAAGAGACATGGAAGAGCTCTCAGATCATGTGGCCCAGGCAGGTATGACCCTAGCCCTGAGTAGCATCCTGCCTTTGCCCAGAATGATACCACAATATAAGGACAAAATGATTGACTTCAACAATTGGCTAAGCTTCTGGTGTCATTCATAGGGGATCCAGTATCTGTCTGCCTGGGATAACATGATCGACAGACCACAATGCTTTGCCAGAGATGGTCTGCACCTACTGCTCCTGGGATTCAGGTTACTGGCTAAGGCTCTTGCCACCTCTATAGTGCCTTTTTTAGGCAAATTTCAAAGGACAAAACCACCACCGTAACAGGTACAAGCATGCAAAATCTGAAGGTAATGCTACTAAATTCTAGAAGTCTAAACCTCAAAATGCACTCTCTCTGGAGGCACTCTTAAAAATGGAGAACATTGATATCTGTGCAGTAACCGAGACCTGGTTCAAGGCTCCAGAGAGCACCCCTGCAATACCAGGCTACAACTCTTACCACACTTTACGGCCACCAAACCAGGATCAAAACACTAAAGGTGGAGGAGTGTCCATATTCACCAAGGATATTCACACCACCAGGTTATTTGCCCAACACAATGCATCTGAAATTCTCCAGGTGGAACTAACACTAGGTAAGACTGCAATCTGAATTGTAGCTTGCTACAGATCCCCCACCATGCCCCAAGATTCTCACTACACCTTTCTAAACATACTGGAAAATATTAATATACAACCAAACACCCTAATACTGGGTGATTTCAACTACCCTGCCATTAAATGGGAAAACTACTCGTGTACCAACACCTTTGCCCAACGGTTCTTGGAATTCATAAATTCCAGTGCCCTGGATCAACTAATCCATAGTCCCACCAGGGGCTCCAACATCCTAGACCTGGTCATTATCAACATGGGAAATCGATGCTCCACACCTATGGTCACCCTCTTGTTGGTCAAGTCAGAGACCATAAGCTAATCACCCTTAACATCCACATCCCACCCCACCCCCCAGTAAGGAAACCTCCATAAAAAAACTTCTCCAAAGCCAACTTCATGATACTCAAGTCAGAAGTTAGAAACTTCATGACACCCATGCAGACGGGAACTGAAAGTTCAACTTCCGAGTCCTAAACTAAGGCACTGTATGAGCACATTCACTCATGCATGAATTGTGCCATCCGAAATAGAACCAAGATGCTCTCCTCCAAAAAAAGGAAGCCAATCTGGTGGTCCCCTGCCATAAACAAACTTTACAACAACAAGAAGAAACTGTTGCAGAAAAGACAAAAATCCCAGGATGCAAAAAACTCCCTTATCAGCCTCAGTAAGAAGCTGAGATCCCTCATAAAATCTTCCAAAGCTTGTTATGAAAATAAAATTGCCAAAGATTCCAAAGAAACC
Organism: Protopterus annectens; assembly: GCF_019279795.1. Lineage (NCBI taxonomy): Eukaryota > Metazoa > Chordata > Ceratodontiformes > Protopteridae > Protopterus > Protopterus annectens. The sequence continues at coordinate 916,480,708 of NC_056729.1, forward strand.
ACAAGGCAGTCTATAACTATGTCAATAATCTAAATGACAATGCTCAGATCTGCTCTGAGCTACAACAGAATGGCATTAAATATACTGATCACAAGGATATTGCCAATATCCTGGCAGATCAATTCAGTGCCAACTTCACCCCCTCTCACCCCCTAAATGGCCCATCTCAATACCGGAAGATTGCCACATTCCGGTAATAATGGCCACACAGGTAAAAAATGCACTCTTCAAAGCTAAGACTACAGCATCCATGGGACCAGATGACATCCTGGGCTGTGTACTACATGAACTACAAAATGAGCTGGCACCTCACCTAAGTATCATGTTAGTCATACCCTCACCTCAGGCTTAGTGCCCACTGAGTGTTGCACAGCTACAGTTATCCCACTCCACAAGGGGGGATCCACCTTGGATCCTGGGAACTACCGCCCCATCAGTCTGACGAGCCTGATCTGCAAGGCCATGGAATGTATTATCATGGAACTTATAAACAAAGACATTGGCAGCTGTAAAACACTGGACCCTACCCAGTTTGGGTTTGTGAAAGGCTGATCTTGTCTCCTGAACCTGACTGACTTTTTCTAATCAGTTTCCAGAGCCGTGGAAGAGGGTAAGGCAGTCCACACAGCCTATCTGGACCTTGCCAAGACCTTTGACACCATCCCCCACTCTGGAATCATAGATAAACTTACTAAGCTGGGCATTAATCCCTGCATCACTTGATGGGTTGCCAACTGGCTTACTGACAGAACCCACACTGTAAAAGTAGCTGACTCCAACTCCAGCTCCAGACAAGTGACAAGTGGAGTACCTCAGAGTTCAGTCTTGGTACCTCTCTTGTTTGGCATCTACTTCTCTGAAGTACAGGCTAACACTAAGGGACTCAGGCTAACAAAGTTCGCAGATGACTGCAAACTGGGAGCCATTACTGAATCCCCAAATGTTGTGGATACTCTACAAAAGGGCCTTACAGAAACAGATGCTTGGTGCCAGAGCCATGGGCTCAAGCTCAATGCCAAGAAATGTATAGTTATCCCCTTTGGGAAAAAACATGTACCCGTGAATTACCACATAGGTGGCAGTACACTAAACACCGAAAGTGTGATAAGAGACTTAGGGACACAGGTGGACAGTGGTCTTACCTTCAATAATCACATCACCACAACAGTCAGGAAATCCTTCTATGTGGCATACCTCATCACTAAGGGCTTTTCATCCAGAAAAAAGGAGGTCATTGTCCCACTGTACTCATTCCTCATTAGACCCGTTATAGAATACAACGCCCCATTTGGTATGTACCTCTCAAGACATCTGCAACAACTGGAACGGCCACAGAATTACCTCACTAAAAGAATTACAGGCCTAAAGCAGATGCCCTATGCTGACCGCCTTAAAAACTCCAGCTATACTCTGTCGCATATCATCTACTCTGAGGCGATCTCTGCTTAACATACATGGGCAGTGTCAAACCCAGAGCTGTTGGACATGCTACACTTAAAGAATTCTCAATCCCTCAGAGCCACATGCTCCAGGGATCTAAACCTTGTCATCACAATAAACAAAACATGCTGGAGGGATAGATTCCTGACCCAGAGACTCCACAGACTCTGAAATAGACTGCCCATACATGTCAAGCAGAGCGCCTCTTTGGCCCTCTTCAAAAGGAACCTTGATGATTGGATGGGAGATAGGGAATTCACCCCAGGGATCATGTCAGTCACCCTGCTAGACAGGGGTCCAGGGAAGTAAATAGTGTGGGAAGAAATAGCCAGGGAATTGTTATGGCTAGGCTTGTATAGGCCCTAGGGCCGATAGCCTAGTACCAACCTATGAACCTATGAACTCCACTGACTGCTGTACTATTACTGCACTTGAAACTACTCATTTACATTATCTTTAGCTATTACAGTTACTGCAACTGGATCAATTGAGTTATATTACCTGTTACTAATTATTTTTACTGGCTAGGTACAAACCACATTAACCTACTTGCTAAAGTTGTTTAGTTGAATTGTCACTGTCACTGATTTCCTTATTGACCCTACACATTCTGCTACATTTACATTTCTTTTTCGTACATTGTGACTACTAAAGTAGTTACAGTTCATTCTTATAGGATCATAGGAGGTTACTAGGCTAATGGCCCAGGGGCCCTTACAAGCCTAGCCAAGAGTTTATCCTGCCAAAAAAAAAAACTCAGTCAGCATCTGTCAATGAGGGACACAGGTGGAACCCCTGGGACAAATTTGTGTTTTCACATCCACTCATAGACTAACTGCCTTTTTGGGTCTAGCCAATTACCCCATGTGAGAATTAAACCTTGCACCTTGTGTTTGTAAGGTAAATACCATAACCATTATGCCAGTCTCCCACCCTAAAGGTACATGCTTCCTGTCCGGGAACTGAACCCCAGTCTCCTGCGTGACAGGCAGGGATACTCACCACTATACTCTTTTATCATTTAGCCATATACTGGTTTATCACCTTTTTCTAGACCAGTCAGTTATTCTCTTTTTAACCTGTCCTATACCCTTCACCTGTACTGGACAGTATGGGATCTCAGTCAACTGTTTTCCCTTCTGGAGCCAGACCGACAGCATTAGGCATTTTGAGGCAGTGGAGTAGCTGCCTTATACTTACTGAAAACTCTTTATTGCTACTTCTCAATGATTCAATTTGTGAGTGATGTAAATATTTTCTTAAAAATGGAGCATACTTCCCACCTCATAACACATTCAGTAAGCACAACACACATACACACAGTACAGTGTACTCCCTTTAAACAAACTTAGTTTAAGTTTGTTAAGAGAACACTGCCTACGCCTCCCAGGTTAAAGGGTAAACAACCTCAGACATTAGTATATAAAGCAACAAACCCACCTTCATCCTTCACACCCACACCTAAGATGCATGCATCTAAGAGTCACAATTGTATAGACTCCAAGTCCTTATGGCTCACTGAGACTCATCAAACCATGTTAATGTTTTAGTAGGTGACTCCATTGTAAGGTGTACAGACACCACACTCGCCAGGCTGGATAATAATAGGGTGAGAGCTGTCTTTCTGAAGCCAGGACCTGGGATGTAACAGTGTCTCTTAGATCCCATAATCCTAACAAATATTAGTATAACCTAATAGTGATCCATGTTAGGGATGAATGACCTTAGACACTCTAACCAGCGGGACATGCAGAAGGATATGATTCAGCTTGCTATGCATGTGTGTGGCAGGAAAAAAGACACTGGTCTTGAGTGGTATTTTGCCATCACCCAAAATGATGCTGCAATTCAAAGCAAGATAATTGGCTTTAACAATTGGCAATATACTTGGTGTCATTGTAATGGAATCCAGTATATGTCGGCTTGGGATGAGATGGCTGACAAGTCTTTCTGCTTTGTCAGAGATGGCCTGTACCTCTCTTAGCAAGGCTTTCTCATTCTGGCTAATGACTTTGCTGTCCCAATAGTGTCTTTTTCAAACAGAGACTATCTGATGAACATTCCAACTTTGTAAATTCAAATTTTAAAACACATTAATGTAGTTTTACTCAGTGCCAAGAGTCTAAATAAAAATGCTTTGAATTTGAGGCTCTCTTGCAACCTGTACACATTCATATATGTAAAGTTACAGGGATATGGCTTTTGAGCAATGTAAATGCTCCATTTGTTCATGGCTAAAGTGACTATCATGTCTTGAGACCTACTATTACAATTATGGGGGTGTATCAGTATTTGTGAAGAATATCATCACCTCATGACAGATTCCCTGGGAGTCTAAATTTGAACTCTTCATAGGTTCATAGATTCACATGTAGGTACTAGGCTATCAGCCCTGGGGCCTATACAAGCCCAGCCAAAAAGGTACCCTGGCTTTTGCCACCCAAAAAAATAATTTTCCTGTGCCACTGTCGAGCAGAGCCACAGAGGTGATCCCCGGGGTGAATTTCCTATTTCCCATCCAATCATCAAGATTTTTCTTAGAAGTTTAAATCACCTTAAGCAAGACTAATTACTGGTTCATAGCTAGCTACAGAACACCTTCTATAACCCCTCTGAGCACAATAGCTATTTTAACTCATTTGCTGAAAAACCCATTAAACTCAACACCTTTCTACTGGACAGCTTCATCTATCCATCAGTAAACTAGGCTGACCTATACAGATAGTGAATGGCATGCCCAGTGCTTTCTTAACATTATAAATGCTAACTGTTTTTTACAAATAGTTAACCATCCTACTAAGGGCCCCAGTATACTTGATCTAGACCTCACAATATAAGTTCATAGGTTAGTACTAGCGTAACTGCCCTTGTGAGCCATTTTAAGCCTATCCAATTACCCCATGTGAGAATCAAACCCTGCACCCTGTGTCTATAAGGTAAACACCTTAACCATTATGTCAGCCTCCTACCCTTCTTGATCATTTGACCACTTCTTGCACATTTCCATATATGTATCAATGTAGTAGTCTTCTTTCGGCTTTTCCTGGTTAGGGGTCGCCACAGCGGAACTCCGGTCCGCTAATGATTGGTAGTTGATTTTTACGTGCCGAGTTACCAGCCGTGATGCACAACCTCCAACGAAGGTACGCCCATTCATGAATTTCTCCACGCAGAAGACACTCCAGCTGAGAATCAAACTGGACAGCGTCTTACTGTGAGGCGACAACGCTACTGCAGCACCACCACCGCGGGTCATCAATATACCTTGTTAAATCAGACCACAAATTATTGACCGTTTCCTTAAAAACTTGTGGTACTTCTCCTGTAAACACCTCTGTGTTCAAGGATTTCACAAAAAGAAATATTCTTATGTTAGTTGGTTACCTAAAAAAATTCCTCTGTAATCCTCTTCTGATGGATCCCATTGTTAAAACTGCTACCTACTACTCCCACTTAAAAAATTGCATTGAAAGGTCAGTCCCTATGCACATCAAATACCAAATATAATGAGAAATTTAAAAACAAACTCCTGGTGTGGAATACTCATATAAATGAATCATATAACAAGAGAAACAAATTGAGTAATGCTTACCAGAGATCTCATTCTGCCTACATTAAAAGCACAGTTCAGCAAACTAGCACAGAGTTTAAGGGAATCATTCTTCTTCTTCTTTCGGCTTTTTCCGGTTAGGGGTCGTCACAGTGGATCACCTATCCGCTCATGATTGGCAGTGGAGTTTTACGGTGTCAAGTAGCCAGCCCGGCGCCCAACCTTCCACAGAAGGCACACACACACACACACACACACACACCTAGGGCCAATTTAAAGTGTCCAGTCCACCTACAGCATGTCTTTGGGAGGAGGAAACCGGAGCACCCGGAGGAAATCCACACAACCACAGGGAGGACTTGCAGACTCCACACACAAGGAACCCGAGCCAAGGATCGAACCGGAGAACCTCTTGCTGTGAGGCAGCAACGCTAACCGCTTCACCACCGTGGCTGCCCAGTTTAAGGGAATCATTAAGAAGCCCAAAAGTGAGAATGAACTTAAAGTGGCAGGTAAAGCCAAAAATAACCACAAAGTTTTCTTTAATTATTTCACAAGTTAAGAACTAGCACACAACAGTGTTCAAAGCGAGTCTACAGCAATATTGCACACTCTGACTCAAAAGAAGTAGATGATATTGTAGCTGACAAATTTAGTGCAAATTTTTCTCCACTCACAGTTACAGCTATTCCACAGATTCCACAATTCAACCAATGCCCTATAATTAAGGAATCTATATACATAAAGCTACTAATTTTACCAAAAGTGTGTATTCATGAGGTCAGCCTAAGCTGAAAAGTTTGTCCCCTAAACTTTTTGTGTCCACCACTCTATAAGGCTATTATTTTAGTCAAGAAAAATTACTAGCTCAGACTGACCTGGTAAAATTAAGAAAGTGCTCCTCCTGATTGTTTTTTTTTTTTTTTTTTACAACATGGGACTCCTGAAGCTCGGAAGGTATCTTAATCACCTCCCCCAATCACATTTGCTAATGCATTCCCCTCCTCCAACAAGAACCTATAAGTAGAGGCACACATTTGTGGCGCCATTTTTAAATAGTATTTTCCCCATCCTGTACATCTCTGCGGTCCCTGTGGTCTGTGCTTCCAGTAAGTGTTTTCTGCTTCCTAAATTAAGAATGTATTGTTGAAAATGAAGTTATTTGCTATTTTCTGATTATTGTTGAACCTTTAAGCATGTATGTACTAGCAAGCTGCTTTCTTCACTCGTGTGTACAGATGCTAAATTCTGTGTGTGTCTCAGATTTTGTTTCCTAAAGCTGCCTTAGCATATGCTGTAGAATAAATGTGTGTTTTTTTGCAGTTATACAGAAGGGAAACACTAACGTAGCTACCATAAGGACAGAGTTAACCGTCCTGTATTTCTCAGCTAAGGTTATTGCTTACATGAACTGTAGAGGTCTATAGCATGGTTTCAGTTATATTTTAGAACCGTATTTTCTGAATGTGCTGTTATGAATGAGAAATAGTTACTTGGTCACTACTCCAGTGAATCTTTTTTCCATGATAACTGAGAATGGGATGCACATGTTAAGGAACTAGCATGTTGATATGTCTGGCATTTGTTAGTGTTGGCCTGAATAACCATTCATAACAGATTAACTCACTCACATGCCCTGTTGTTCTTCCCTATATTGTATTAGCTGCTGGTAGTTGTGTTTTACAGGTCCACCAAGTCATACCCCACTCTTTTCACCACTGTTTTAGCAGGCATACATCACTCTTTCCACCACTGAAAATAGTGCCCGTCTAACCTTCTCTATCCTACACTCACACCAACATCAACTTCTCTATCTGTCCTCCCATTTACCCTGTAAATTGTAGTGTCACTGTCTCATACTGTACCTTTCCTCTCTTCACAGCCTAGGATATTTACCCATAAGGAAGAGGGCTGCCCTTCTTGTTCAAGCTGCACCCAAAGTCTTGAGACTTCTCCCATGTGGATAATTGTGCCATCCCTCCCTGCAGTCTACAAGGACTTCCAATTTCTAAAGTACAAGAAGAGTAGGTTTAAATTACTCGATCATTGTTAGCAATAACAGCTCTGCTGAACTACTCCTTGTATTTCAATTCTTGGCTAGTACACCGCACGGACCAGCCATACTCCCAGCATATATATTTTTTTCCTTTCAACTTTTAGGCATTCACTGCTAGGGCACAAGCTTCCCCATTTTGCCCACTAGATGGTAGAATACATCAAGCTACCTAACTCCCAATAGACTATATCCAGCTGGTACAAATTAAAGTTAAAAGCTTAAGGAATCTATATACATAAAGCTGCTTGTTTCACCAAAAGTGTGTATTCATGATGTCAGCCCAAGCTGAAAAGTCTGCCCACTAAACTTTTTGTGTCTACCATTCTATAAAGCTGTTATTTTAGTCAAGAAAAATTACTAGATCAAACTGAGCTGGGAAAATTAAGAAAGTGTTCCTCCTGATTGTTTGTTTATACAACACTGGACTCCTGAAGCTAGGAAGGTCTCTGCTCCATTTGCCCTCACTACGCTCAGGCTCACACACTCCCCTACCCCCATTCCCAACCACCCCCATTTCAATTAGATTTATATCCATTAACCACTCCTATCTACTACCACACCCACCAACCTATCTAGCCTATCATACTCAACCACCCAACTAGCCCTCTAATTACTTACTACTACAAACCTTATTACTGGACCTATTAATACTCCTCCTACTCTTCCCTCTACCTAGTCTACCATTAACCGCCATACTAAACCTATACTACTCCACCAACTGTACAAGCTATCCAAAAGAAAACAAGCTATGTCTCCACTACCACAAATCTCAAATCTACAACTCTTACTATATGCTATATACATCACTACCCTACTACTACTAACAATCATAACCAATTATCAGGTCCAGCTTCAACATGACCTAACCATTTCAAAGCAAGCTACATCCCTAAACTATACAACTGCCTATACTTACTTTCACCTAGCCCCATACCTCTATCAATCCACCCCTATACAGTATCTCTCACACAAATTACTCCCACCAAGTAGTCAATCCCATACTACATTAAAGCATAACAAAATCATCAGCAAATTTAACCAACTCTACTTATACCTACTAACAAAACTCATATGTTATGGTGACATACACCTCAATCCAGGTCCACTTAAACTAGATACCCCAAGCCCCAATCTGAATAATACCCTGCTCCATAGGCAGAAAAACTCACTCCTCATCATCAATCTCAGTGTAAGAAGTATCCTGAACAAAGTTCATGACCTCCATGCTCTAATAACCTTATACAAACCAGAAATTGTCATACTGACTGAGACTTGGCTAAAACCATAATTCCACAATAATGAAGTTGCAGCACCAGGGTATAACATCATTCGTACAGACAGAGTAGGAAAAAGGGGAGGGGGTAGCCATATTATATAAAAATCACCTCATTCTTGAACAACTCGACATTACAACCCCAGACCTCAAAATTATGGAACTCACCCTTGCCAAATTAAAACTGAAACCCCACCCCCAAAATATCAATATTATAGGCTGCTATATTCCCCCAGGAAACAATATCACCATTATGGAAAACTTACTAGAATGAATTTCAACCTCCCTTCCCCAAGACTATATTCCCCTAGGTGATTTCAATATAGATTGGCTCAACTGCTCCAGTCAAAACCCACTCTCCCACATTAACCTTCATGGATTTACCCTAGTTATCACATCCCCCACTAGAATTGACAAAAGAACCAAACATCAATCCATATTGGACTGGATACTTGTATCCCCACCCATCCCTCATATCACTACCTGGTTGTCTGCCTGACACTCTCAGCAAACACCAACCAACATACCAACTGAGAAGCAAAACACCACTAATGACCCAGGTAACTGTATGAGAAATTAGAAATAAAAAACACTTTAGCCATAACAACATTAACGGGGACCTAAAAAGCTGTAACTGGACCCCCTTAAAAGAGTTAGCATTAGACAAAGTAGTCTCATACTTTAATTTTCCTAAATATACTTAACCACCATGCCCCCCCCCCCCCGGGAACCACCAGAATTAAAAATAAATATGCCCCCTGGCTAACTAAAGACACCAGAGTATTCCTCAAAAACAGAAACAAATGTTGGACACAATTTCACAAGAGTAAAACCCAAATAGACAAACCAAACTAACTTGAACTGCGCAACAAGGCCATAAACCTTATTAAAACAGACAAAATCTCCTACTACCAAAATATTCAAAATAAACATGCACATAACCCCAAAAAATTCTGGGCAGTAATCAACTCTGTTTTACAACCAGGTAAAACTTCCACCCCCACACCCAAAACAGGAAACAATCATGACAATATCCCCACTCAATTCAATAAATACTTTACAGAAACAATCCAAGCCCTAGCAGATAACGAGACTAACTCTAATCACCCAACCCCAACAAACTTATCTAAACCATCTGAAACAAAAGATAATAGCACCCACTTTAACTTTCATTCAGTATCGATCAAGACCATACAAAAACTTCTCCAAAAGCTCAAACTCACCACCCAGCCCACCGATAACATACCCACTGAATATCTACAATTAGCAGCAGAAGCTATAGCCTCACTCTCTACCCTTAACCTCAGTACCTCTTCTATTTCATGGTTCAAGAGCTATCTATCTGGTAGGCAGCAAGCAGTAAAATGGTTAAACCAAATATCCTCCCTACTGCCTGTTTCCCTAGGGGTCCCCGACGGCTCCATCTTAGGTCCTTTACTCTTCACACTATTTACCAATCAACTCCCATCCGCCACACCTAAAGCCTCTATAGTTCAATACGCAGATGACACCACCATAATATGTGCAGCCCCCACACTTGATCTGCTCCTCTCCCAAATACAAGAGTGCTTCTCACTAGCTGAAACATGGTTCACCAACCAACAGCTCATTCTTAACCCAACCAAAACAAAATTGCTCCTCTTTAGCTCTCATAGATCCTTTCCCCTCACAGAAAACATTACTACCACCTCCAACAACAATACTGCTATTACCCCAACCACTTACATCAAACTGCTAAGCATTAAAATAGAGAACCACCTTAGATTTGATCTACACATTGCCCAGACTATAAGTTCACAAAAAACTTGGCCTGCTCTTTCGTAACAAACACTATCTCTCAAATCATGCCAAAACAACAATAGCCAGGACACATCTACTATCTACCTTACTCTACGCCTCCCCTGTGCTCATTAGCCTTCATAAAACTGATCTAAACAAACTTGAATCCTGCTGTAATAAGATAGCTTGATTTGCTGCAGACTCATCCTGTAGAACACATCACTATGAGTCTCTCAACAAGCTTAACTGGTTAGAATTCCCACTATTATTTCAAATAAATCAACTCTCACTACCACACAAAATATTATACCACTCAGAAAAACTCCCAGCTCTTCATAATCTAATTCGTCCTCACACCACAACAAGAACCTTGAGATCTAGCACCCTAAATCACCTAAAGGTCACCAAATTTAACAATGAGGCAGGAAAATCTGTCTACAGCCACTATATCTCTAAACTCTGGAACTCCCTTCCTACCCACTTAACATCCAATAATTCCACTACTCAATTTAAGAAACTCCTTAAAACTCACTTCATGAATAACAGGCTATGCTCCTGTCTCACCCCTGGCTAATACTCTAAACTACAGCAAGCCTCCCAGTCCCATATTAACAATTGCTAGTTTTCTCAGCCTATCTACAGTCCTATCATGACTATATGAAATGAAATGTTTACTCTTAAGCTATGATAGTACAAACTGCTTTTTCCAACTTGTCTACTAGCTACTGTAAGAATTTCAATGTATAGCTTGTTATATCTGGAAAGTGTTATGTAATGTCTTACCTTGTACTGTACATGTTATGTAATGTCTTACCTTGTACTGTCATATTTACTCAGAGTGTATGCAATATGCTGTCTTTTATTCACAATGTTAGTCTGCCTGTAATTGAATGTTAATCTGGAAAGTGTTATGTAATGTCTTACCTTGTATTGTACATGTTATGTAATGTCTTACCTTGTACTGTCATATTTACTCAGAGTGTATGCAATATGCTGTCTTTTATTCACAATGTTAGTCTGCCTGTAACTGAATGTTAAATCTAAATATTTAAGATGTTAAGAATGCATGTAATTGGAGCTTTTCTCCCCGGGCCTCCACTGAAAATGGACATGTATCCAGTCGGACTCTCCCGGTTAACAAATGTAAAATAAAATAAAACAAATAAATAAATTACTATAGAACAAGTTCTCTCAGTCCTCTCAAAAGCTAAGAAGACCTAATCCATGGGCTCTGATAATATACCAGGTTGCCTGATTGTGAGTGCCAAATATGGCCTATTTAACCCCTAATTAACCTCTTTAATCTAAGCCTCTGCAATGACTACATCCCCTAAGCCTGAAAAACAGCCATTGTAATGTCGTTACACAAGGGTGACCTATCCATGGATCCTGTTTACTACAGACCTATTAATCTCACTATCCTAATATTTAAGACTATGGAGCATATCCTTTATAAACGCATTCTATGAACACCTTCAGGAATGCATGGATCATGCAATCCCAAATAAAACCAAGACCCAATCCTCCAAAGTTAGGCATCCTGTCTGGTGGACCCCAGCCATAAACAAACTATACAATAGAAGGAGGAAGCTACTACATGATAGAACAAAATCCCAAAAAGGGAAGGCATCTCTCATCAGTATTAGCAAAAAACTACGGGCACTCATAAAATCGTCTAAGGCCAGCTTCGAGAGAAAAATTGCACAGGACACTAAGGATAATCGCAAGGCTTTCTTTAGTTATGTTAGGAACCTGGGTAGGAATTCCCAGATATGCTCAGAATTAGTCCAAAATGACAAAAAAATACACGAAACCCACAGACATTGCCAACATCCTAGCTGACAGGTTCAGCACAAACTTCTCCCCCCCTTCCCCACCAAAAGGGCAAATATCTATCCCAGCAGAGTGCTGCCCCCCTGACATCTCAAATGCTCAGGTAAGAGCCGCCCTCTCCAAAGCAAAAAACACAGCGTCAGTGGGACAAGACGGTGTTCCGGGCTGCGTCCTACATGAACTCCAAGAAGAACTAAACCCAAACATAAAACTACTGTTCAGTCTCAGCCTTACTACAGGATATGTACCCAAAGAGTGGCGTACAGCAACAGTGGTCCCTCTCCACAAAGGTAGTGCCTCAACAGATCCTGGAAAATATCGCCCCATAAGCTTGACTAGCTTCATCTGCAAAGCTATGGAAAGGATCATCATCGATCTCATAAATAAAGATATTGGGGACCTACAGACACTGGATCCTACCCAGTTCAGCTTTGTTAAGGGCAGATCCTGCCTCTTAAACCTGGTCGATTTTTTTGAAACAGTCAACAAGGCCATTGACGAGGGGAAGGTGGTCCACACAGCCTACCTGGACCTTGCAAAAGCCTTCGATACAATACCCCACTCAGGCATTATAGATAAGCTCACCAGCTTAAATATAACCCCCTATGTCACTAGATGGGTTGCAAACTGGCTCAAGGACAGAACCCACATGGTTAGAATTGCTGGAGCCATGTCATACTCCAAACCAGTTACAAGTGACATCCCACAAGGCTCAGTCCTGGGACCTCTCTTGTTCGGTATATATTTCTCGGAGGTACAGGCTAACATGGAAGGACTGTGGCTGACCAAGTTTGCAGATGACTGCAAACTGGGCGCCATAATAGACTCACCAGCCGACACAAGCATTCTACAAAAGGGCCTCATAGAAACAGACAATTGGTGCCAGAGCCATGGCCTCAAGCTAAATGCCAAAAAGTGTGTAGTCATCTCCTTTGGCAAAAACAAAGTGCCCACAAATTACCACAGAGGTGGTAATCCATTAAGTACAGAAGAAGTAATTAGGGACCTGGGGACCCAAGTTGATAGCAATCTCTCATTTGACAACCACGTGGCCAAAGTGGTTAGAAAAACATTTTATATAGCCCACCTAATCATGAAGGGATTCGCATCTAGATCACGGGAGGTCATCGTGCCTCTTTACTCATCCCTCATCAGGCCCATAATTGAGTACAATGCCCCTTTTGGGATGTACCTTACCAGACACCTGCAGCAACTGGAAAGACTCCAAAAGTACCTCACCAAGAGGATCAAAGGGCTCAAACTGATGCCATATGCTGCCTGGTTAAAGAAACTCCAGCTCTACTCAGTGGCATACTGCCTGCTCAGAGGCGATCTGTGCCTGACGTATAAAGCCATGTCCAACCCGGAATTAATGGACATGCTGCACCTCAGAAAATCCAAATCCCATTGAGCTACGCGCTCGAGAGACTTGAACCTCAGCACTGAAATAAATAGGACATGCTGGAGGGACAGATTCATAACCCAGAGGCTCCCTTCACTCTGGAATAAAATCCCAGTCCAGGTTAGGCAGAGTCCCTCATTGACTCTCTTCAAGAGGAATCTTGATGAGTGGATGGGAGATAGTAGGTTTACCCAGGGTATCACTTCTGTGTCATTGTTAGACAGAGGCACAGTATACTAACCTCGAAAAAGGGCAGAGCAAAATTCATTTAAAATGGGTGGCGAAAGCCAAACACACTCTGGCTAGGCTTATAAATGCCCTAGGGCAGATAGCCTAGTATGAACCTATGAACCTATGAACCTATATATCTCAGACTTCATTAATACAGACATTAAAAATCTCTTAACTCTATATCCCCATCAATTAGGCCTTGTCAAAGAAAGGCCTTGCTTCTTTAACCTCATTAGTTTCTTCAAAATGATAATCAAAGCAGTGGTAGCAGCTTATCAGTACATACAGCATATCTGTGCTCTGACTATAAATCATTATGTTGTGCAGCATATAACTTAATGGTTGTCTACCCTCCTGCGTATCTGTATTTTTCTCTCTACTGCCTGAGTTTCTCAGCTAATCATTTAATTTCTGTTCTATATATAACTTCACCTAATTTAGGCAGCTTGATCCTTCATTATCTGTCCTAAGTACCACCTCCTCACATTCTTCTCTTGTATACACCCCTCCCCCTTTTCCAGTAACTTCACTCACCTAACTTAGCTAGGACTCAGTACCTGTCAACATAATCACATCTGTTGTCAGTTGCTCTTGTAGCTGCAACATGATCTGTAATGTGTCCCATTGTTAGATTATTTTTTTAATTGTGTTGAGCCCTTGTTAATTTTTTTCACAAGTAGTTTCCACCTTATATCCTAAGTGGTTTAAAAAGCAACCCTTATCTAATGATTCAGTTTGGCTTCTCTACCAGTGGTTGAGTGCGAATTAGATGAGGCTGCAGCCTGTTGAATGCACTTCTCCCAGCTGCAACTCATCAGTTTGCCTTTACCACTAGCAACCACTGGGAATCATTACCAGTGCATTTTCTGTTAGTATGCCGGATGTGATTCAAAGTTTTTAAGCTTTTTAATTTTCTCTGCAGGCATAAGACTATGGAGTTAGTGCATATAAGTAAGAGGGGATTAGAGGGCATGGGGGGCTTGACCATCTGCATAAACAGCACTTTTTATTTACACCTTTTTGAAGAATCATCCAATCAGTTGTATCCATCTTAAGTGTTGACCAGATGCATCTTTACAATATGTAGTAAAACTAACCAGTTTCTATCAGTGCTAATATACACTAATAATATTCTTGGCAACAATTATCATCCTAAATGGGACTGCCAAATCTTGCTGGCCCTACGGACCTACTACCAAATCTAGCTAGTAGTCTATGTTTATTGCCTTAAACAGAACAGTGTAGTATCTGTAGATTTAGGGGGACAATTACAGAATTACCTCTCCCTCCAGGCCAGATGCAAGGATGCTTAATGGTTTGCAAATTGCTATCCTACCTTGCCTTGGATCTGAAGCCCTGAGTTCCTTTTTCTGGACAACCAGGTTCTTCATGTTCACCATCTGGATGTTTGTTTAAAAAACGGTGACACACCTTCTCTCTCTTTGGCTGTCCTCTAGTACCAGAAACTGTCATCATTCCCACAAAGTTACACTGGATATCGCTGTGTTTTATTGATATTTTGACTGGTCCCGTATTTTATGAATATTAGCACACATTTTAAGTAGTAAATGAGCCAAAGATAAGAATTTGACAATGGTGGACATTGCTTGCACCCTAGACAATTCCTCCAACCACAGGTTGTGCACAGACATAGTATTTCTTATTTAGATCCCTCTAATGTGCCTTTCTTTCACCCTGCACACATGGTCTCCAGGACCCGATGGCCTGTATTTGTAATTGCAACCAACGGTCCCTATACTGGAAGCTGTTAAATGCACATCTAAGAGATTTCTGCTTTTAGTGCAGACGACTGATAACCCTACTACTATTCAGGCAGAAGCTAAGGAATACCCTTCTGCTATTTAGGCAGAAGGTAAGGAATAGCAACAGCGTTATAATGGTCTGGAAACAATTGGACTTGAACCTTAGTATCTGTAAGATAAGTGAACTAGCATTATTATTCGGTTAATTTCCTAACTCACATTTAACGGGACAAAAGTATCCTAATATAGCTACAAACTGTTTCTAACACAAGTATTATGGCTATAGTTATGCAATTGAGATAACAGCAGGTGTCAGCACTGTAGCATCTCTACATTGCTTAGTTTGGCCTGGATGCAGTTTTGCAGCATTCATTAGTTTTCTGCAAATTAATGTTTGTATGGTCTGGTCTGTTAAATTAGGGGATTAGGGCTGAAGTTCAAAGGAAAATGGAGTAATAGACATTACAGCAAATGTAGGAAGCAAAACTCTGTTTTTGTACTGCTGGAATACTGAGATTTGCCAAAGTATGGGAAACAGCAAACAGTTACACACTTGTGAAAGGCTGGCAGTGAGCAGCCACTACTGGCTCACCCATTTTGGGTCGAGGGAGGGAGACTGTGGTGGTTTGCTGCTTGGGATAGGAGATTCAGTGTGGGAGGGAAGCACCCATTGGCTCTGGCAGACAGACCTGCTCTCTACTCACCTCTCTGGGGAATGAGTGGCCTAGTTAAGCCATTCATCCAGGGAATGAATGAATGGGCTACATGCTCCTGCCATGAGACAGGGGAGAATGGATCAGTGAGGCAAAGGGAAGGATTCACAGGACAGACCCCTGGTGGGGGTGGGGAGGGAAAAAATTTATCTGTTGTTTCTGCACTGAAAGTGTTATTTCCTCCCTGATTTATGCCATTTCAGAACACGAAAATTAACATGGTGGGATTGGGAAACATCTTCCCCATGGTGGAGTATGTTGCCCCAGGCCAGAAAATAATGTATTTACTGTTTTTCATTCCCTGATGGTAGTAGTCAATGAAAACAAAATTCTGTTTTTATTCTTATGTTATGAGTTACTGTCTTTCTTCACATCTTTGTCCTATAGTATTTTATTAGTGTCTAATAACACAATTGTTTGTAAGGGTGTAACACATATGCTTGCTACATTTCATAACTGACCTCAAATTGCTTTTCCTTTGATTTTTTTTCTTTGGACTCAATATGCTGATCAAAGATGTGCTAGTAAACTGCGTTGTTCTTTTATGTTTTTTTGTTATCTTTCTACCTCCAAATAGAAGGCTCTGGCTTTGTTCTTTTTGAAAGTACACTTAATTCATGTTTTAAGCATTCTTTCCCTTGCTGCTGATTGTGAAATCCACTTGGCCTCTTAATTCATTATACTCTGTACCATCTTCAGCGACCTGCAGTGTATATGGCTTGGGTTGATTGTCCCCTCCTAGTCACATTATAGGTCTAATGTACCCATTCCAAGATCTCCTGAAGCTTCATAGTTAAACCCTGGTTACAGCACTTTTTATAAATCCTCCCACCATCTGTACCATCTGTACATTTCTGACCGTTCCTTGTTAAGAGTCTTTCCTACATTTCTCAAAGTAAAGAAAATCCAAATTTCCACAGTAAATATTAAATTACTGTTACTCATTTGCAATCTCCTTCCATTTATGAAAAGCAAATCTAGTCTTATCACAAGAAACAGTGTACCAAATCCCATAGCCTTGATGTTTCTTTATGTGCTTCTGGGCCCAGAAAATCTTCTTACTCTTCTTCTTCTTCTTCTTTCGGCTTTTCCCGGTTAGAGGTCGCCACAGCGGATCACATGTCCGCTCATGATTGGAAGTGGAGTTTTACGGTGTCGCATTGCACCCAACCTTCCACAGAAGGCACACACACGCACTCACACCTACGGCCAATTTAGAGTGTAGGAAAACAGAAACTGATCTCTCCACGAAACAGCAAATGACAATTTCTCCAACCAAGCAATAAATCCAATGAAACTTGTAGCGATGAAATAAAGTAAAATAGACCTTTATTTAACAGTGGGGTGATAAGCGCTTTCGCGTGGATACAACCACGCTTCTTCAGATAATGATTGGATCCACTGACTTGCTTTATATAGTGACATAATTAGCAAAGACAATGATTTAATGACTAATTAAGTAATCAGTTCAATAAGTAATTTAAAGGAACCAAAGTTAAAAACAACATATATTATTATGGTGTATAAAAATAAACACCCAAATAAACAAATAAAACAATGGTTAAACCATAACTATAAAAATGTGCATTCCCATATATATAGTCATAATATAATAAGCCATAAAGTATGAAACCTGCTTATATATAAAATAAAGTAACAAAAGCTCAAAAATAGTTACATTTCAAACCTAAAATAGGGAACGAATCAAAGTACATTATTTCAAAGTACGCTGTTTCATAAGCATAAGGTGCATATATAAATGCATGTTGGAAACGCAATTAAAACAAAAACTAGTAGAGCACTTCTACAAAGATGTAATAAAATTGCGAGAACATTATTGTTCAGCGTGGAGCGTTAAAAGCTCACTTGAAGAGCTAGCATAAGAAACACTCTGCAGAAAAGTATATACAGTAATTCTTGAGCAAAAAGGTATTACAAAAGGACGCACATACTGCAATATTTGCGCTTGTTTAACAAAGTTCATCACCTGTTAAAGGTTAAATAATAGAAGAACACTATTAAGTCTGATAAACTGTCAATAATCTATATTACAGATAGTAAAAGTATAAAATAGCTGTACAAGTAATATTTATTTATGAATGACTAATATTTGAATTATACTTAAATATATCCACAAACAATATGTATATATATAAAATGTATTAAATATATGCTATATATAATAAATTAATATTTTAAAATTTTAATATTAGTATAAATAAATAAATATATATATATAAAAAATATATAATTATATAGCAAATAAATATATAAATATAAAAAATGAAATAATATTGTTAATTGAATGTATATGAAAATTATTAGTAATGTGTATAAGAATAAATTACTATTGGAGATTTCAAATGTGTATCAAGATGAAAAAATTTTTGACAATATATAAGTATTGATGCAAAATAAGGGACGATAAGGGTTATAAACGTATTAAATTCAAATATGGTTAATCAAGGCTGTGACAATAAATTCATAGTATTCCAAAAAACAGCTTATTAACGTTTCCTACTATTCAAAACAGCTTTAATGGACACCGTGGTATTTAAACCAGGATGGTTGTGCGCATTAAATCTCAGAATCCACTTTAATTCAGCTAATGCAAGACCATTACTAGCATCATTTCCTCTGGGATTCTGTGGGATTACTTCTAGCACTCAAACAGAATGTATGGTCATTATGTTTTTTTATGTGTTGAGCTAAAGCATTAGTATCACAATTTTTCCTTATTTCATAGATGTGATCATAAATTCTATCGGATAGCTTCCCTTTGGTAAGGCCTATATAGAAGGCGGTACATTTTTTGCAGGTGGCCAGGTATACCAAATTACAGGTAGAACAAGTGGCAGAATTTCTAAATTGAAATGTGTAATTTAGCGTGGATGTATAAAGGAAGGACTGGAGCAAATGTAACTACATCTGTTACATTTTCCACAAGGGACAGTTCCAACCTTCTCAGTAGAATGTTTAAACACTGTACAGAAATCCTTACATAGTATTTGTTTCAGGTTTGGACAATTTTTATAAAGGAATCTAGGATAATTCCCTACTAGACGTGTTACTGTTTCATCAGTAGTAAGGATATTCCAATTTCTACGTATAATATGTTCCAAACATTTCACGTCACTAGTATATTTAATAATATATGGAACATTCAAAACCCTATTTGATGTAGCAATTTTCTTATTTATTGATAGAGTAATTGAATTAGGTATCCTGGACATACGAGTACTTGTCACTAAAGGACTCAAAACGCTATCTTTAATTGTGTGAATTAAATCACTGTTGTAACCTCTATTTAAAAACAATGTTTCCATTCTATCTATTTCTAACAACAGAGATTGTTCAGTTTGACAAAGCTTGCTCAATCTAGTAAACTGGCTCTTAATAATACCAGGAAACGTATGCCTAGGGTGCATACTATCAAATTTAAGTAGGGTGTTGGCCCAAGTAGGTTTCGTAAAAAGAGAAGAAACAACAGTTCCCTGTTCAGTGAGATTCAGAGTAACATCAAGAAAGTGGACACATTTATCCGAAGCTTCCATAGTAAATTTCAAGTAGGATGTAGTGGTTTCTAGAAATTCTAAAAACTGTTGAAAATCTATGAGGGTACCCTGCCATATAAGAAGAACATCATCCACAAAACGTTTATAAAATTTAACATATTTAAACGTGGGATGATTAAACAAAAACCTCTTTTCCCAATTTAGGACTACTAAATTTGCATACATATTTGCACAGGGGGTGCCCATCGCTACCCCCCATGTCTGTAAATACGTATTATCATTAAACATGAACAAGTTATTATTCAGTACCAGATCTAATAACTGGCAAATTAAAATTATCTTATCACTATTAAATGTAGTGTCTCTAGATAATAATTCTCTGATGGCTTCAAGTCCTAAGTCATTGGGAATAGAAGTGAATAAATTTTTTACATCAAGGGTTACTAAGAAATATCTATTTTTTGTAACATCAAAAGTGACATCAACCAAGCTGTCCAGAAGTTGATAAGTGTCTTTTAAAATGGAGGGAACTGCATTGACTACAGACCTAAGAAGCCGTTCAATGAGGGTGGATACAGGTGCAGTCACCCAGTTACTACCCGACACTATAGGTCGTAAGGGTATAGGGGTTACATTTTTATGAGTTTTAGGTAACCCTTTTATTATTGGAATGGTAGGATACTCTATTAGTAAATAGTCATACAGACCAGGGGTGATTTGCCTGCACATAAGTAAGTCATGCAGGGTTTCATGTACTGCTGTAACAATCTTATGTATCTCATTCAAAGGGATAACCTTATAAGTAGCAGAATCTGATAGCATATTTAACATAAGAGAATTATAGTCAGAAGTATTCAAGATGATTATACCTCCACCTTTATCTGCTGGTTTGAAGGTCAAATCAGTTAATTTTTTTAACTTATTTAAAGATTTAACTTCTTCAGATGTTAAATTCACATAGGCTATCCTCTTGGTATGACTAGAAAACAAAGAATAAAAATGTTTTTCACAAGCCTTTAAAAAACATTCTATGTTAAAAGGTAGTACTGGTGAAAAACTACTTTTACGTTTTAAGGACATAGTATCACTTTGTGTAAAGTTGTTGTTAGAGATAACAATAGAACTTTTAAAAAACAACTTCAAAGCCACATTCCTGCAGAAAAGTCGCAAATCACATAAGGTGTCAGTTAAATTACTGCATTGTGCAGGAATAAAACTTAGTCCCTTATTAATTAAGCTTATGTCAGGGTAATCCATATTATAAGAAGATAAATTAACAAACAAGTCAGTCACATTCTCTGCTTTCTTGAGGTTCCATACCTCTCCTCGGAGATTTTCCGCTTCCTTGGTCCTCTGCTGTGAGAGCGGCCTCTGCCGTAGACTTGTTGTTTTATCGGGTACGGTAAAAAACGGTTTGAATCTTGAGCCGTTTTAGGTCTCGCTCCTAGTAGAGTATCATTAGGTAAGTTAAGAAGTGCCAGTTGGTTAGGAGGTGGTGTTTCAGAAATCACAGTCGATCTGGGAACGCCATTATCATCCGTATTAGGCGCATTTACTTCTGTTGCCGTAGAGGAGAGTAAGGTGGAACGGACGGCAGTTGAGACAGAGTGAGTGATGTCATCTGGGGTTTGCGCTGGAAGTGCCGGGTTCTGCTGATGGGATTGCGATGCATTATTTCGTGGCCAAACAAAGATTTGTCCAGTTTGGAAATCATTAAAATCTCATTGTAGCTTTTTAAATTTGATTTGTCTTAGTTTTTCACTAAAGGAATTAACTTGTGCAAAAATACTTTGTAGTCTGTTTTTAGAGTACTCAGACTTAAAATGTTCATTTAGGTTTCTATAAATAGAGTCTATTTCATCACGAAGTTTATTTTCTAAAGGTGAAAAGTATTCAATTAGTAACCTCATATACCTGTAGCCTTGCTCTATGATGAAGTCTTGCCACTTTTTTAAAAGGGTCGGATGGTTGTCTCCATAGGACGGCATACAAAATACGCGCATGCCTCTTGGGACGATGTGAAAGTGTAGCGAAGCTTCAAGGTGCTGCCTTTGCCAGGCATACCTTTGAAGTAAATACAATTTATCTTCGAGCTCTTTAGCCATTTTGTGGAATACATTTAAGTCTTCATCTGTTGTAATAGGAATTGAATCGCTGGTGGAACCACCTAGCTCCAGAGTCAATAAAGGATTCAAAGCACAATGCAAAAGTCCATTGGGAATACTTATATTGGTCCTCGACTCCGGACGGTAATCTAGTTCAACGTTAGAAGAATCCATCGTGTAGAGCAATTACCACACAAGAAACAAAAAGTTCAAAAAAACAAAGAGGTAACCGCAGCTTAAGGAGATCAGTATTCACATAAAACAGTCCAAATGTAGGAAAACAGAAACTGATCTCTCCACGAAACAGCAAATGACAATTTCTCCAACCAAGCAATAAATCCAATGAAACTTGTAGCGATGAAGTGTCCAATCCTTACTCTAAAACTTCAAATTCTAAGTGCCCGGCACTTAGTCAATAAATGCATTAGACTTCATTACTCTTACAGTGGTAGTCTGATTACTGACCCTTTCATGTAACTTCAGTCACAGCACACATCTGTTTCTTATCTTCTGTGTTACAGCCCTGATGTCATTAAGCTGTGGACATGAGACACCTGTTCTTTTCTATCACACAAGGAATCAACAGCAAAGCAGGGTGAATTCATTTAATAAAGACCTCATTAATCCCTATCTACTCTTGATAAGAGAATTTGTGGTCCAGTTTATGTTTCTTTTCCTGACCATCTAGTACTGCAAGTTCTCAAACTAATGCAAGTGAATATTTGATCAAGACACCTAAATTTTAAACCTGGATGTAAAAGTAAAATTCCTATGTAATGCTAAAAGATAGTTTAACACATTGCTTTCTACAAGAGTATAGTTATCAGGAAATTTGAGTTCCTGGCTATACTATATGAATATATTCAGCTTAAAAGGAGCTGTCCCTATACTTCTGAGATGACTATACTCATCAGTCCTTTCAAAGTTAATTTCTTACATTTTGATGCAGATACAGAACTAAAATGAAGGTAGCAAGGCAGCATCTACAAGCTGACATCATTTGCTAAGCATGCACACTGAAATGATCAATGTAGGATGGGTATGACTGGTGTTGTGTTTGCAAAAAGTTATGAAAAATATGGCATATTTTACATACTTGCTTTAATTATACAAAAGTGTTATGTTAACACTGGCATAAGCAAGCAAGCAATGGATGTTAGTAAAAGCATAACATTAAAACCTGATGAATAATGTGAAGACATTCTGAGGTTCAAATGTTTATTTGGTAAAGCAGTAATGAATAGTATCAGTGTTTTCATATCTGAATTACTATAATAAAATCTATGGGACCTACAGGTGAACAAATAGTGCTATTTTATATACACCACTGAAGCACATGAATTTTTTTGCCATCTAACATAATGCATAGTTTTTTTAGATTAATACTACTTTAAATATTGTTAAAGTACTACACACATAATTTGCCTAGGTAGTACAATATCACAAAACAGTAATGTGTTACCTGATCTAATTATAGGAACATAGAATCATAGGATGTTACTAGGGTAATGACCGTGGGGCCCTTAGAAGCCTAGCCAAGAGTTTATCCCTAAAAAGAAACCTCAGTCAGCACCTGTCACCCCTGTCAGTGAGGGATACAGGTGGAACACCTGGTACAAATTTGTGGTTCCCCATCCACTCATCAAACTTGCTCTTGAAGAGGGTCAATGAGCTACTCGGTTTGACGTTCATGGGAAGTCTATTCCAGAGACGGGGCAGCCTCTGGAAGACAAACCTGTCCCTCCAGCAGGTTTTGTTGATGTTGCATATTAGATTCAGGCTTTTCAAGTGGGTAACATGCAAGGAGTTAGACTTAGACTTATGGATATGGAGCATCTCAACTAAGGCAGGGTCGGAGATTGTCTTGTAGGCAAGACGCAGCTCACCACTGAGCAATCTGTATGATACTGAGTAGAGTGACAGTGATTTGAGCCTACCCACATAGGACAGGTGTTGGAGGCCATGGAGTCTCTTTTTGAGGTATTTCTGTGGCTTTTCCAGTTAGTTCAGATGTTTGGAGAGGTACATACCAAATGGGGCGTTATATTCAATTATTGGCCTAATTAGGGAGGAGTATAGGGAGGTAATAACCTCCTTTTTTCTGGATGCAATCCCTTTACTTATGAGGTGAACTAAGTAAAAAGCTTTTCTGACCACTGCCACTACATATTGGTTGAATGTGAGATTATTATCAACCTAAGTACCCAGGTCTCTCATCACAGGTTGTATGTTTAGGGGGTTGCCGTTGATGTGGTAATCATATACTGGAAAGTTCGGGTACAATTCTCCCACTAACTCCTTGAGTCTGTCATGAAAACTTACAAGGATATAACTCTGAGCATAACACTAGTAAATTTTGGTAACTAAAATACAGTTTTTATAAACCTGTAATAAAAAGCATCACCAGACAGGCCTTTGAAACTAACATCTGTGAATAGAGCTTTTGTGTAGTATACTTAGTTGCAACTTGCACAGTTTGTGAGATGCTGCGTATAATATAAACCATGTTTTAAGTACAGGATTTTGGAGAAAAGCAAGTTGTCATTTCCTGGCTTTGAAGACTTTAGGAAGCAAGAGGATAACCTTCTGCTGCTCAGCACTGAATGGATTAAATTATTCACAGAAGATACATAAATCTGTCAGTGACTATACCAAGTACAGAAAATATCTTGCTAGATCCAGATGGGAAATTAAAAAGGGCAGTGAGAAATAGAAAGATATGTGTAAATGTTGCCTGTCGTAATTCATTTCTGTGAATAATAAATTATTAAATATTTGCTGTTCCTGCAAAAAACATTTCACTTAGTTGAACATGGTGACAATTAAGTGCTATATGGAGTTCCACTGTTAATATTTGACTGAACTGTAACTGAAACTCAAGGGATCACTGCAAGTGCTGGGATTTATGTGTTGCCCTGATGTTTTCTGATCTTGGAGTTGATTAAAAACAACGGTGTGATGGGCATTACATCCTACACTGAAGGATCTGGAGGGCATTTGCCACCACTAGAGAAATGCATTTTATATAGTTCAGTCAATGTATTTTCATCATGTGCAGGCAAAAAAGCATTTACTGAAAGTTTTTTTTTTCATTTTTGTCAGGTTTCTTTACCTACCATAAGACAGATTATGTGCAATAACAAACAGAGCTAAGCTTCGACCACTTACTCAGCAATGTCTAGTCTGAAGCAATGTTATGTGCGACTTCAGCATAACTGTCATCAAACACCACACAACTGTATATTGACTTTCAAATATTCTCCATTCTTACTAAAATGGATGACAGAACTGGCCTGTTTAGTACACTTGGATTTTACTAGTTTTCTGCAGAATAGCAGAGGCATAAGCATTTTGCCAGGTACTCTGAACAATCATTCTCCTACATCTGCCATCTGTGTAACTAAATCATCAGCTAGATTCACCTAAGATATTCAGGTAAGAAAAAACAACAAAAAATCATTACATGTATGAAACCTACTAATAACAAGCACAGAGATTTGTCTTTATTACCTACACTTCCAACAAATGACAAAACTGTAGAATACTTCAGTGACACTTTTGTGAAGTGTGGTAAATCATTTTGCTTCTCTAAGTGCTGATTGCATGGATTACATGTAACAATACAACTCTTTTATGGCGGATAACAAGGTCTGGAAACAGTATTAAATGTCACATATGGTAAATAATCTCTATCAATTCTGATTCATCCTAAGTTAACACAATTCTGTTTCTATTCATCTAATGAAACAATGATCTTAGCAGAAGAAATTGTACCACACTGATCAAACGCACAAGCTATTGCAAATGCAGCATATTCAGTTGACACCCATTAAAACAAACAAGACACTGCAAAGTGCTAAAATCCATAACACATAAACCCACATATACACACTCATACACTGCAAGATATATGGTCAAAGGACAAAACATTACATTGGACATAGCCCACACTCACTGGAACACTTTCACACTCACATAGCTAGCTTGCAAGGGGGTAAACCCACTACACTCCCAACATAAACCCCTAACTTATATACATGCTAACTCCTGGTTGTACAAGTGCAGGATAAAGGCCATATGCCCCTACAGTGCAACACTTCTACCATGCCAGAACCATTGGGTGGGTTGGCATAATTAATGTTTGACATCTTTACCTCAGAGATAAGGTACATGGTTTGGCTCTGACCTCAGGATATTGGCTAGGTTTAAAATGGCCCTATCTGACCTATGATAGTTCCAGTTAACAGCGCAAACATATATATGCACACTCATGCTTACACCAACCAAACTCTCTACTACCACCCACACAAATCCAACATCACATACTTCCCATCCATCGTACTCCAGTACATGAAATCATGTCACAATTGCTGTCTTTCACACTAAATCACAATCATTTATAGTCACTTGAACCACACCACACCACACTTGTAAACCTGAGTAATTGTCTTGATCATATGAATGTCATCCATTACTACATATCAATGATGAGGAACAGTAAGGTGAAATTCTCACCCATGTTACATAACATTGCTTCTGGTGATCTCATGGCATTATGGTAAGACATAAAACTTTTAATGCAAGGTACTTATAACAACACACCCTTGTTTTCAAGTAAACTGCATATGGGGCATAAAACTTTTTATGACAGGTATTTATAACAACACACCCTAGTTTACAAGCAAACTGCATACAGGGCATAAAACATTTTAAGAAAGTTATTTATGACAACACACCCTGGTTTACATCAAACATTTTAAAGTAAATTGTTACTTTTACTCTCTAAGTAGCAGCATTACCTCTGAGATAAAATCCCTCAAACATACCCTTAGCATAAATCATAACCACAACAGTCCCACACCTATCTTCCCTTCTGGTGAAGTGAAATGCCTTAAAACTCCTCTTTAACTAGGACTAAAATAAGGCCCCCTTCAGCATATGGGGTCCCTCTATGTGTGCTATAGAGTTTGTTAATAACAGGGCTCTGAAAAAAGATGTTGACCAACTAGTTGTTTGACAGACAAGCATGTGACACTGCATAGCTGGCAAAAATGCAAATTCATCATATGAGATCCATGCCATGGGGAAAAGCTCCCTTTCACAAAGTTACACCAACATCAAGTTATGTAGACCCCTGCATGTGCAGCAAAAATAATTTATAGCTTTTCATGACTGTTGCGACATTTAAACCTCAATGTGACTTTAAAGCCAGTGTCACTGTTATTCACCCCTTAAGTTAATTTGACTAGCAAATCCCCTCCCTCTCCTTTCATTACTCTTAGCAGTGAGCAAAACTATCAATTCTGTAAGCTATTTAAATACTTTTACCCTTCCATTCTGTTCCATCGATCCATAATACTCAGTGCCTACCCAGCTAACCAGTGTTGCTCTTGAGCTGACTGCCCTTACTATAGGTTGTCTTTGGAAACTCCTAGTGTCATCTCATCTGTTTGCATTAATAAACATAGTAGTTCTACCCCTTAGACTGCTAAAGTTCAAATTAGCCTTCTTAACTTCCTGTCTGATTAGTGCTCTGATCATTACCTGCTTATCTGTGTGTTCTAGTACACAGACCCCCTCCTAAAAGATCACTACATTAGCACTCACTAGTACCCTTTTCTCCAGACACTAAATATCATAACGTTAACGTCTATCTATGCCTATGTCTATTGCCAGTCTGATAGCCATAGGAACACTGCCTTGTGCTCACTGACTACTATTTGATTATTCATAAAGACTGACTTATGGTAACCATTTAAAATGTTGGGACCTGCTAGAGCAAGTCCCAAAACATGAAGAATGAATGGCCAAAAAAACAGACTTACATATACCACGCCCGAGATGGCCATTTCTTGGGATATTCCTATTTCTTTGAGGTATGGCTATCTTGGAGTTGGCATAAATTTGGGAGTGTTGGGGGACTTGCCTGCCGCATCAGAATGGTAGTGCTAGGGGCTTGCCTCATGGAAGAAATCATGTTTAAAGGAGAAGACTGTTGTTCGAGATTTGTTCTTCACCCTTAGTTTCTGACTTTTTTTTTACTTGTTAGTATATTTCAAATGGGTGCCCTATTCCATATATGAGAAATGCGACTAACTACTAACCTTGGAGGTCATTGTATTTTCGAAGAGTGCAGACCACACTCAGCATATTATAACTTCTGACAGCCAGCTAACACAACCATGCCCATCATAACCTAGACAAAAGGAATAAGCCTTCTTATGCTGAGGTACTTACACCTCCCATGCTTACTGCAGGCAGTACCAAATCTACATGCTCCCCCCGAAGTCAAGTGCAAAAAAAAAGTATGTTCCTTCTACTGGCACCTCGACCAGATGTCCATATAGATGACATACCCTCCCCTGCTCATGCCCCAGCCATTCAGGTCCCATTTCTGTGCCTTGCCCACTACCCTCTTTACTTACATTTTAGTGAAAAAAAAAACATTTTCTTTTAAACTGTAACAAACAGTTGCTACAGTTTATATCCTGCACAGAACGCAATGCCACTCCAGTTTTAGTTAAAAAAATAACTTTTTCTTTTTAATCTGTAGCAAACTGAATGTATCAAACAGTTATTGCAGTGTGTTCCCTGCATGGAGCACTAGTGCACTCAGGTTTTATTCAAGGTAAGATATATATATATATATATATATATATATATTTTTTTTTTTTTTTTTTAAACTGTAGCAACCAGTTTGCTCAATTTAGACCACACAACACTACAACACTCTGATTTTTTCCAGAAATGCAATTTTGGTAAAGAACAATTAGAATGATGGATGGCTGATCATGTCCCTTAACACTTTGCACCTGGGGAAATTGCCCCTTTTGTCCTGGCCAAGCTATACTACTGGATGCATTACTCACCAGGCTGAGCAAAGATTGACAGTTAAGTATCTGTCAGGTGCTAAGATCAGCATTTTCATTGGGGCCTTCACAAGTCCCTTCATCCTAAATACATACATGACATGGTCATTGCAAGAGTGTAAGTTAATGACTTGAGACATACCTCTTTGGATCATTTGAAGAGGGACATAATGGAGCTTTCAAAATATGCACCTAAAATTATTGTGAAACTAGTACTGAGCAGTGTCTTGCCATCGCCAAGAACGATGCCAGAATACAAACAAGAGATAATTGACATCAGTTACTGGCTTAGCTATTGCGGTCATTCTAAGGTATTCCAATATATGAGTCTGGCAGGAAGTGATCAACAACCCTGGCTGCTTTGCTGGGGATTTCCTACACCACTCTCCTCATTGCTTCCATATATTGGACAGGACCTTTTCCTGCACCAAATAGCTTTTTTTAGATAAGGCTGTTCTCCTCAAATGAACTACATAGCCAATCAAAATCAAAACTATATAAAGGTAGCAATGTTCAATGGTAGAAGCCTAAACAAGAATACAGAAAGATGTAGATATCAGCACACTTACTGAAACACGGTTTCAGAACAGCAATAGCATCCCCATAGTGCAGGGTTTTAGTGCCTACCACTCTTTTTTGACCCAAAGCAGAAAATGACACTGAAATTGGTGGGGGTGTGTCTGTATTCCTAAGAAGTCATCTCACCCTCAGACTCTTAAGCAAGGACAATGACCTTGAACACGTCCTTCATATTGATCAGTGCTGCAGTAACCATAACTATATGGGTTATATCCTGCTAAAGATATAATAGCTGGTCAGCTTCCAAAGCTTCAGAGCACCTTCCAGGTGCCCAAACTGTCAAGGAGCTTGTGCTGAGCTGACTAAAAGATAAGTTTAGGTGCAAAGCCCTTCAGAGCTTTACTGTCACTGAAAAGTACCCTCCCCTGAGGCTTTTGAGGAGTGATGATCTGCTTGTGTTTTCTTAGCTGGGCAGATAAGTTCCCTTTGGGGGAGAAAACTTCAATTTTCTTATTTTTTACTAATGTTTTATTACTTTCCTGTTCAGGAAAGTTATTTTAAATCTAAGAGTATTGTGCTTTAATGGATGGTCTTGAGACTGTATCATACTTTTAAACAGAGCACTCATGCTTTCTGTCAGTTTAAAGGTAGTGTTATCTAGCTGATAAATTATTTTCTGTGGAGAAATTGTGTTTATTTTAAGGTTGTGCCATAGTGTTTGAAAGTGCTTTTTACTATGTTGTTTTCAGTAAAAAAATAAGCAACATTAGTGGACTGGTAGTTTTACTGGCATCGTTGCTTTTTTCCCCAGTATAAAGGCACCATTTTCAACTTGACCATGGAGCAGGCTGTCACTCTCATGACCGATCCATCTTCCAGTCACAAAAAGAAAAAGTTAGGCAAACAGCCTTTGCCATCACAGCAGGCTAGCAGTTGGCCTCAGTTGTAGGTGGGTGACTCTGTTGTGGCCATTTGTTGTACCTCAGACTCCTCATCTTTTACCACAGGTCTCTCTGGTGTAGCATCTACAGGCACTGTGGACTGGGGGTTAGCCATGTCCTTTGTGGCTATTGCGGTCCCTTCAGTGGGCAAGGGAGAACGGCTCTTACCAGTACTGGGAGAGGGAACAGGGAAGGTTACTCTGTTGTATCAGAATGCTGTACCCATCCCTGGGAAAGTGGTGGCAGCCATTAGTAACATGGCTGGCCCATTTTTCCTGTCAAATAGAAAGAGAATGCCAAGCATGTATTTACTTCTCCTCAAATTTCTTTGGATAGGCATAGTTTACTGGGACTGTCTCAGGTTTTGATTCAGACTATAGTTTCCAGTAAAATAAAGATGGATGCCTCCTTTCCTAAAGAGATTCAAGACCCTGAATATGAACAGGAAAATGGAGGGAAGGATTCTGGGCTTTGTCCTCAGATGTCTCATTCAGACTCAAAGGATAACTCAGTTTCTGATTCTCCTTGTGGGGGGTTTCTCTTTCTCTGAGACTATTGCTATAATGTCCCAGTGTTTTCAGTTGGAGAACACTGAGGATTCTCAGTCCCTGAAAGAATACTATGAGTTGTTACAGAAGGATTTTCTAGAACCTTCACCCATTTGTCCTGTCTTGTCTACTTTAGAAGATGTGTGTTTTACCAGTTGTAGTTTTCCTGATAGTCAGCCAGCTGTCCCTGAAAAGGCAGATAGGATGTATGAGGCTCCTCAGTTTTTTTTTTTTACATTTTTTATACACTATTCCCAAACTTGACCCAGCAGCTAAAGCCTTAGTTGAATCTTCTGTTGCTAAGCACTTAATTCCAGTTTTACTCTTTCTAATAAGGATGGAAAAATATTGATAGATATGGGGAAAAAGTATGGTTCTGCAACTTAAAATTTTAGAGTTTTAAATTGTTAGGCTCATATGTTTAGGTTTATTCTAACATATTGTGAAAGTATGAGGATTTTTTTATCATAGTTTATTCTTGTGAAGACAAATCTGCTTTAAATAACTTTGTTTCTTCTATTACATAGGTCACTACTCTTTGTTTGCAGTGTGTTTATGACTCTATTGATACGTTTTCCAGTGATATGACCACTGGTACGGTTTTAAGGAGGTTTGTTTGGCTACATTCTCAGAACCTTTTGATGACTTAAAAATTAGATTTTAAATGCCCCCTTGGAACGAGATTTATTGTTTGACCCCTCTGCTGCAGAGGTGATCAATAAATGTGATGAAAGGGGGGAAGCTGATCCGGGGAATTTGTAAGATTTTTTAGTCCTCCTTTAGTCCTCCTTTTTTAAATTGTCCAAGGGATTTTCTTTCTTCTCATCCAGTTTCAGCAAAAAACAGAATGAATAGTCTCAACAGAATTCAGTTAAATAGATGCTTATGAAGACAGGGCAAGAAGAAGGTTCAAGGAAGTGCCAAAAAAAGTCTCAATCCTTCCAAAACCAAGTATGCGCCAAATCTGAAAGACTATCCAAGAGAACATGTGATTCCCTCCCACCTTGGCCATTTTTCCCTCTCAGAATGTTTGAATTTCAATTTTTCTCTTTGGAAACAGATTGTTTCTGACTAATGAGTTCTGAAAATCATTAATCAGGGTTACCGATGGCAGTGGGAGGACATTCCTCCTTTCCAGGAGGTCATAACTCATCCTGCAGATCACACTGTTTTGTTTCCACCTATTCTTCATCACATGCTGTCTCAAGGAGTGATAGAACCAGTTTCCCCTTCCCATGGGAGGAAGGGGTTTTATTCAAGATGTTCTTAGTCCAAAAGAATGAAAATGCTTGGAGACCAGTTATGGATCTTTCTTTCCTAAATATGTTTGTAACACTGCCCAAATTCAAAATTATGTCACTTCACAACCTTGCCCCTTCTTCAACCTTTAAGTTTCCTGGTAACACTAGACTTAAAATATGCTTATCATCACATTCCTATTCATCCAGACTTCAGTTGTTTCTTAATGTTGTGTGTGTCTGGATCTCATTGTTAGTTTTATACCTTACCCTTTCGACTATCCAGTGCACCAAGGGTGTTCACAAAGTGTTATATCTCATTGTAGGCTACAGGGTGTCCACAGTTTTCTGCATTAAGATGACTTGCTTATCATTTAAGAGTCTTTTTCAAAATGTCAGAAATCTTGGATGAGAGATCTCTTGCCCAAGCAGGATTTCAAGAGAACATTCAAAAGTCTTTCTTGACTACCTCACACAAGATTGTGTTCCTATGATGTCAACTAGATATCTCATTTCAAAGAGCTTTTCTTCCACAGGGAAAAAAATAGATCTTTATTTAGATCTATTTCTAGGGTTTTCACCACGCACACTTCAGTCATTGTGAGGGAATACATTAGGAGTTTGGGTTTCATGGTATCTGTGATTCTCATGCTACCCTGGGCAAGACTCCACATGGGAAAGATGCAGTGGTATCTTAAATCTCTTTGGTCCCAGCATCAACACCCTTTGTCTTTTCAGATTCCAGTACTGGGGTTTGTGAGAAGAGAGATTTTTGGTGGAGACAACAGATATTCTTAAATCCAGGTCTCCCTTTCTCCCTCCCTGCTTCAGAGCAGTTAGTCTCCACAGATATGTTGGCCTTTGCTTGGGGAGCAGTTCTGAGGTGAAAAAAGTGCAGGGAGTGTGGGACACCAAGGACAGATACAAGCAGAAAAATATAAAGGAAGTGCTTGTTCTGATCAATGCACTCAGCTGTCTGAACCATCTTTGGTCCCAGATATGATACATCAATAAGCAAGGGGGAACCAGGTTGTACACCCTTTGCAGACTAGCCATGTTAGCTTGGGATATAGCTTCACAGCACAATCTTACTCTACAGGTATCCTATATTCTGTCATACCAAAACTGTGTGGCAGCCAAACTGAACAGGACCAGGACAGACCCCACAAATGAAAATTAGATCAGGCAGTCTTCTAAAATTTGATCAATCTTTGCAGAACTCCTCAAGTAGACCTCTTTGCCTCCTCTCTGAACAATCAACTGGCAAAATATTGTTCCAGGACTCCATGTAAGAAGCCCTGGAAGACATATTGCTTTTCTTTTCTTTGGACATAAATGTTCCTGTATGCTTTTACGCCCTTTCCACTAATTTTATTTATTTTATTTTATTTTCAGTTTGATTACCGGGGAAGTCCACTGGGCCAAGAAGTGCCCATTTTCAGTGGAGGCCCGGGGAGAAAAGCTCCATGAGCAATACAGTACAATAAAGGTTACAAAATACAAATAAAGGTTACATAATGAAATACAAGAGTAAGATTCATACATTCAGGAACTGCAGAGTGTAATATACATCATGAGACAGTTTAACAACAGAAATTTTTTTTTTTTTAGCTCTTCAGTTGATTACAATATTTGCATGCTTGGAGTTAATTAAAGTCTGCTAGTTCTGGTTCATTGGAGGAATAAGAATAAGCATGAGAGTATAGTGGAGCAGGAGTAAGGAGAGCTTAGTGGGGAGAATCCCTAGAATTTATGTGGGGTGAAAGCAGGAGCATTTCCATTTGGAAGATAGGTGTAGGAAAAGTTGGGTCTTGAAGGATTCAGTGTTGGGTATAGTCCTAAGTGAAGGAGGGAGAGAGTTCCATTTTTTACCTAGAGAGAAGGAGAGTAAAAGCTGGCCAGCGGGACATTTGGGTTTGTGAATGGAGATTAGGTTTTAGTGTTCAGATCTCAGTGATCTGTTTGGGATGTATGGAGGATACCTCTAAAGATTCAGAAGGAAACACCCAAGACCATTTTGATTCTCTTCTGCCTCAGGCAGCCATGGTTCTCCCTTCTTTTGGAAATGGCCAGGGGCAATTACCACAATCTTCCTCACAAAATGGATCTACTCACACAAGAACAGGGGTGTTTGATACACCCTGGCATCAATCATCTTCAACTGACTGCCTGGATGATAGGCTCTTAATTCCATTTAGGCACCTGTTTTCTGAGGACGTATAGCAGGTACTAATGGAGGTAAGAAAGCCTGCTACTAGAAAATCATATATTAGCAAACAGAAACAGTTTTCCTCTTGGTGCCAACAACATAGCCATCACCCATTTAGGGCTAGTTTTTTTTCTCTGGTTTTACAATATTTGTGTGAGTTACTATCCTATGGCCTTTCTTATTCCTCTGTTAAGGTTTATTTATCAGCCATTTCAGCATGTTTGCCCATGCATCCTCCTCTTTCAATGCAGTCACATATTAAAATGTTCTTGAAAGGGGTTTTGCATAACAGGCCTCCCAGTAAATCTGTAGTCCCGCCTTGGTCCCTTAATTTTGTGTTAGACAAGCAAATACTTGCTTTGTTTGAGCTAGCTAATCTGGATGACTTGAGGTCCTTAACATGGAAAGCAATTATTGACTACTCTGAACTCTGCAAGAAAGGCATCTGAGTTGCATGTCAACCTTAGGTAATTCTCCACAAGGATGGGGTTTCTTTGAGAACTAATTGTTCTTTTATTTCAATGTGGTACCCAAGTTTACTTACAGTCAAACTATCCATCTCCCCATTTTCTTTTCTGAACCTAGAAAGGATACTCCATATCTCAGATGTCCATGTACAACTCAGGTACTATCTTGACAGAACTAAATCTTTCAGATCATTGGATCAATTGTTAATTTCTTGTGATGGGACAACTGTTGTCAAACAGACTATTTCCAAATAGTTATCTATGGCTATTATCTTTTGTTATACTCACCACAACAAATCTATTCCTGGCAGGGTCAAGGCCCACTCTATACATATCTTGGCTTCTATGTTTTTTGGAAAAGGTTGGAATCTAGAAGTACTTTAGAAGCTGCTACTTGGTCCCTGTGTACATACTTTTACAAAGCATCAAAAGTTAGATTTCTCCTTTAGGTCTAGATCATGCTTTGCTAGGACCATTCGCCAGGGGCTCATGGATCCTTCTTCCACCTTTCAGAAATAGTTAACTATAGTAATTACCCATACAGAAAATGCTACCACAGCAGTGATCAATGTAAAGAAAATAGTACAGTTGTGTAAGTTAAACTTACCATAACAGCAGATGTTCAAATGATCACTGTTGTAGTAGCTGATGTCTCCCTACATCCCCCTTGTTTTCTGGTGTGTTTTTTTATGCTAGGATATGGACATTTATTTTTTGTTATTCATAAGCTTGCCTTTCAGGGCCTAGCCTCCCTCTCTCTGCTGGCAAAAAAGCTCTGAAAGGCTTCATGCCCAAACTTGTCTTTTGGTCAGTCCAGCTTGAGCTGCTTCACAGTTTGGGAACATGGAAGGTGCCCTGAAGCTGGTTGGCTGTTATATCCTTGGCAGGATATATCCCATATATCTAAGGCTACCACAGCAGTATCATTTGGATATCTACCATTATGGTATGTTCAACTTACCCAACGATATTTTCCATATATTTTTTTCATGGTAAACAGAACTCTAGGATATATCATAGCGAACTACCATACCCCCCCTTCCATGTCACCTGTAGTCCATGAGGCATACGTAAACAAACTGACATCCCTCCCTATCAAGTTTAACACTATTCTCTTGGAAGAATTTAACTATCCCTCCATTAATTCGGAAACCTGCACCACCTTAAATAAATATGTACAAAGATTCTTGGACTTCATTAATGCTAGCTTCGCACATCAACTGGTTCAACTTCAATCAAAGAAGCTCAAAAATATTAGATCTAGTTCTCGCAAATATTGCCACCCTCTGCTCAACACTTACAGTTACCACATTACTTGACAAATCTGACCACCCTTTGGTAACACTCTCTATGAGGATAAAATTTGACTTATTACAAAACCCTTCTGTCTTTAGAGATTAGTTTAAAACAAACCTAATCCAGCTAACCGATGACGTGATGAAATTTAAGTGCCCTTCTCACTTTGATGACCCCATCTCATATGCTGCCACATTTGAGGATAATTCTTATGCCCATCTCAAAGCATGCATCATAGCATCTGTCCCCATAACAGCTAAATACAATGCCACATTCAGAAGTAAACCTCTATGGTTCAGCCCTGTTCTAAACAAACCATACAATAATCGTAAGAAACACATAGCCAATAAAAGCAATCTTAATAGTGAGACACACTGATGCACCACTCACCTGGCTGTGTAAGGAGATGGTCACAATAAGTTGCCTAATGGGCACAAGGATTTGCCACATTATGCAAGCACATGAGTCTTTGTAGCACAAGTAAACATATGACACAGTCATAAAGTATGTGGGTGTAAATGACTTGAGATATATCTTACTGGACTATATGAAATACACACACACACACACACACACACACACACACACACACACACACACACACACACACACACACACACACACGTATATATATAATTTTTCCCCTTGCTTCATTGTACTGCATCCTATCCTAGTGCCGCATGTCCATTGACATGTCCACCAGCATTCTCCACTCCCCAGACTTTCTCCATAAGGGCTGGGGTTTGTGCAGAACATAATGATGTCCTGGGGTCTGGCCATCACACCACCTGCCAGAGGATTCTTTTATTAATGCCTTATCCCATTTTCCCCCTTACCCTGTGGTTGTTGGTTCTGGCCAAAGAGAAGGCTTGTAACTGGAATGTGCCATTGTTTTGCCTGTCTCAGTGGCAGCTCAATCAATATCCCTACCCTAATCACTCTTTGGATTATGCTCCCTTCATCACACATCCCCAGTCACAACCAAGGATAGTGTGGGGAATGCTCTCAAGATTGCCTGCCCTGGGATAGCAATGCCTATCCCTTCCCTGTTACTCCATGAGCCACTCAAGAGGGCTTTATCCATCTACTATATCAAAGTGTCTGACTATATGAAGAGATGTATAATGGAACTCTCTGACTATATATGTGAGGCTGGTATGAAACTAGCCTTGAGCAGTATTCTACCATCACCAAGAATGATGCCACAATATGACAAAAAGATTATATTTTTCAACAATTATCTTAACATCTGGTGCCATTCAAGGGGGATACTATATATATCACCCTGGGAGGAAATGGTAGAAAGTCCTAACTGCTTTGTCACAGATGACCTACTTCTTCAACAAGGCTTTCATGTACTGGCTAAATGCTTGTCCACCTCATAGTGCCGTTTTAGGCAATGTCAGTATTCTAAATCTTTCAAAATAACAAACAAAAGAGAATCTCCATTACATTAAGGTATTGCTTCTCTGTGCTGGGAGCCTTAACAAAAAACTCCACTCCCTATAAGTACTCCTTACCCTGGAAAACATTGACATATACATCATCACAGAGACCTGGTTCAAAACCAATGAAAACATTACATCAGTGCTGAATTTCAATGCCTATCACACATTCAAGCCTGCCACATTACAGAAAGGTAATAAAAGCAGCAGGATCTCCATATTATTAAAAAAATTCAACTCCAGACTCAGTATAGGTTTATAGGTTCATAGGCTGGTACTAGGCTATCGGCCCTAGGGCCCTTACAAGCCTAGCCATAACAATCCCCTGGCTATTTCTTCCCACACTATTTACTTCCCTGGACCCCTGTCTGGCAGGGTGACTGACGTGATCCCTGGGGTGAATTTCCTTTCTCCCATCCAATCATCAAGGTTCCTTTTGAAGAGGGCCAAAGAGATGCTCTGTTTGACATGTATGGGCAGTCTGTTCCAGAGTCTGGGGAGTCTCTGGGTCATAGGTTCATAGGTTCATAGGTAGGTACTAGGCTATTGGCCCTGGGGCCTATACAAGCCCAGCCAAAAAGCTACCCTGGCTTTTGCTACCCAAGAAAAATATTTTCCTGTGCCCCTGTCGAGCAGAGCCACAGAAGTGATCCCCAGGGTGAATTTCCTACTTCCCATCCAATCATCAAGATTTTTCTTGAAAAGTGCTAATGAGGAGCTTTGTTTGATAGAGATAGGTAGTTTATTTCAGAGTATGGGAAGTTTCTGGGACAGGAATCTATCCCTCCAGCATGTTCTGTTTATTGTGGTGACAAGGTTTAGGTCCCTAGAGCGTGTAGCTCGGAGGGATTGGGATTTCTTTAAGTGGAGCATGTCCAACAGCACTGGGTTTGACATAGCTTTGTATGTTAGGCAGAGATCACCTCTGAGTAGGCAATATGTGACGGTGTAAAGCTGGAGTGTTTTGAGACGGTCTGCATAGGGCATCTGTTTGAGGCTGGTAATCCTCTTTGTGAGGTATTTCTGCGGCCGTTCCAGTTGTTGTAGATGTCTTGTGAGGTACATACCAAAAGGGGCATTGTACTCTATAATGGGTCTAATGAGTGATGAGTAGAGGGGAAGAATGACCTCTTTTTTTCTGGATGAGAAACCTTTTGTGATGAGGTGTGCCACAAAGAAGGATTTCCTGACTACTGTGGTGATGTGATTATCAAAGGCGAGACTACTGTCCACCTATGTCCCAAGGTCTCATCACATTTTCGGTGTTAAGTATACTACCGCCTATGCTGTAGTTCATGGATACAGAGTTTTTACCAAAGGGGATGACAATGCACTTTTTGGCATTGAGCTTGAGGCCATGGCTTTGACACCAGGCATCTGTCTCAGTGAGGCCCTTTGTAAGATGTCCACATCGTTAGGAGTTTCAATTATGGCTTCTAGTTTTCAGCCATCTGCGAGCGTCATTAGCCAAAGACCTTCTGTGTTAGCCTGTACTTCAGAGAAGTAGATAGGACAGGACCTAGGACTGAACCTTGTGGTACTCCACTTGTCACTGGTCTGAAGTCGGATTTGGAGTCTGCTACTTTCACAGTGTGGGTTCTGTCAGTGAGCCAGTTGGCAATTCATCTTGTGACATAGGGATTTATACCTAGTTTAGTGAGTTTATCTATAATTCCAGAGTGGGGGATGGTGTCGAAAGCCTTGGCAAGATCTAAATAAGCTGTGTGAACCACCTTACTCTTGTCTACAGCTTTGGTGACTGCTTCAAAGAAGTCTATCAGGTTTAGGCGACATGATCTGCCTTTTACAAACCCGAACTGGGTGGGGTCCAGAGTTTGGAGATTACCAATGTCTTTGTTTATAAGTCCCATGATGATACATTCCATGGCCTTGCAGACCAGGCTCGTCAGGCTAATGGGGCTGTAGTTGCTGGGGTCCGTGGTGGCTCCCCCCTTGGGGAGTGGGATAACTGTTGCTGTGCGCAATTCAGCAGGCACAAAGCCTGAGGTGAGGCTATGATTGAACATGGTACTTAGGTGGGGTGCCAGTTTGTTCTGTTGTTCGTGTAGAACGCAGCCTGGGATGTTGTCTGGTCCCATGCATGCTGTGTTCTTGGCTTTGGAGAGCATGTTTTTTACCTGTGCAATCGTGATTACAGGAACTTTGTATTCTTCCGGTATAGAGATGGGCTCTTTAGGGGGTGAGAGGGGGTAAAGTTAGCACTGAACCTGTCTGCCAGGATGTTGACAATATCAGTTGGGTCTGTATATTTAGTGCCATTGTGCTGTAACTTAGAGCAGATCGGAGTGTTGCCATTGAGATTCTTGACATAGCTATAGAATGCTTTGTGGTTGTCTTTAGAATCAGTGGCGATTTTGTTTTCCTAACTAGCTTCGGAGGATTTTATGAGGGATCGCAGCTTCTTACTGAGGTTGACCAGAGAGCGCCTCCACTCGTGGGATTTTACTCTCTTTTGCAACAGTTTCTTTCTTCTGTTGTACAGTTTGTTTATGGCAGGAGACCACCAGATTGGCTTCCTTTTTTTGGAAGATAGCGTCTTGGTTCTGTTTGGGATAGCACGAAACATGCACTCATGTAAGTGCTTATAAAGTGCAATTGTGTAGGATTCAGTAGTCATAACTGTATTGTCCATCTGCATGGGTGTCATGAAGTTCACCACTTCTGTCTTAAGAAGCATGAAGTTGGCTTTGGAGAAAATTTTTACCATGGTTTAATTAATGGGGGTGGGGGCAGGATGTGGATATCTAGGGTAATTAGCTTATGGTCAGATCGGACCAATGAGGCGTTGACTTCAGGTGTGGAACACCGGTCACTCATGTTGGTAATGACTAGATCTAGGATATTGCTGCCCCTGGTGGGGGTGTGGATAAGTTGATCTAGGGCTTTGGAGTTTATGAATTCCAGAAAGTGTTGAGCGAAGGAGTTGGTACATGAGTAGTTTTCCCAGTTAATGGTGGGGTAGTTAAAATCGCCCATCATTAGGGTGTTTGGTTGAACCCTAATATTTTCCAGTACATCAAGAAAAGGGGAGTGGGAATCCTGGGGCATGGTGGGTGATCTGTAACAAGCTACAATTTTGATTGTAAAAACAAAACTTATAATGACTTATAATGGAGCAGCTGTAGCCCAAAAAATTAGTACTGAAGTTAGGAGCCTCATTTACACAATACTTGCAAGTACATCAATATGCACTCATTTATTTGGGTTATATTATGCCTAGCAGGGCTGGCCTTTTGTCAACTTATGCCCTAGGTAAAAGGACTCCACAATGCCCCCCCCCCCCCCACACACACACACACACCACCTGGTGCCCCATCATGGTCTACCTACACCATTGAGATTACTGGAAAAACGCCCCTGCTAGATTGGTGCCCTAGGAAGCCGCCTAGTTGGCCAACACACACACACAAACACACACACACACACACACACACACACACACACACACACACACACACACACACACACACACACACACACACACACACGCACTCAGACACACACGCACACAATGGCAAAACACAATGCATCCAAAATAAAACAAGGGGGATGGAAGGTGGGGGAGGGCTAATGCAACAGTGATCTCTTAGAACATCTATTGCTATGGTAAGTTTATTTACACAAAATCAGGTCACTGTTTCAATTCAAAAAATAGATGTGAGAAAACCAGATATAGTAGTCCATGAAAAAAAAGATAAAAGTAACATTGATCACTGAAAGTGCTACACCTAGCAAGTACGCTGCCTCACATACAGAGAGACATAGAGTCATAAAATATCAGGATTTGCTGGCAGATATGAGAACAATGTGAAAAAAAGATACCCAGAATGTTCCACTAGTAGTATGAGCAATGCGTCTAATAAGAACGAATCTACATTCATAATTAGATATGCAGTTAATACACAGAACTCCATATGAATTGCAGGAGTCAATTCTGGGCACAATGCAGGTGCTGTGAAGAGCACTTTTGGCTAAGATCAGAGATTGAAACAATTAGTACTTTCACAAATGTTAATTAGTCTATTCCCTTCATAATATTAGAAACCCAAAACATTTGGAAAAATTAAACTGAGTGAACAGCATAAGCTAATAGGCTAGATTATCATAACCCAGGAACAAATACGGAATTTAAGAATCTAAGAGCCACTGAAGAATGGTCCT
This sequence comes from Protopterus annectens, assembly GCF_019279795.1. Lineage (NCBI taxonomy): Eukaryota > Metazoa > Chordata > Ceratodontiformes > Protopteridae > Protopterus > Protopterus annectens. The sequence goes on from NC_056729.1 coordinate 916,522,082, forward strand.
AGCAAAGATTGTTCTGGACCTTGAAAAGGAATCCAGCTTGTAATGCTGTGTGAAAGTACACAAAGTGTCAAGCTGCTACCTCTGAAATACTTCTGGAGTCTACCCCTCTCCAAAATGTCACAGAAGAAGCCAAAGCCCTGGTAGACTGAACCCTAACCCTGCCTAATTTGACTTGTTATTGTGAGAAAAGCAAACAAACAAAGCAAAATAAAGGCAAGAGACAATAAGAAATTATGTGCTTTGACACTTTTTCTGTTTTTTTCACCTTCATAGGAGACAAACAGCTGTTTTGCTGATGGATTTTGTTACAAGTTGAATCTGAGATGCCTGTGGACATCCAGAGTATATAGGATTCTTTCTCGCCTTGTTTTAGGTTCTGTAAACAATACAGACATTGTACAAAACATACAAGACATTAATACATTGGTTTAAGGTAAACTCTGAAGCCACTTCAGGCTATGTTCTCAAACACAATCTGTCCTGGAAAACAAGGTTGGATTGACACCATAAGAGCTTGTAACTCAGTTATTCTTCTTGCAGAGGTGCTAGTTGTTAAAGAACAAAGTTAAGATCCCAAGGAGGAGCCACCTGTTTTCTAGGTGGACAGATATGTAAAATCCCTTTCAAAAACTGCTTGACTTTAGGATAGGTAGAAAGACAGGGATCCAAGGGCAGGCAAGCAGAAACAGTTGAGAGACGAATCCTGATAGATGAGTAAGAAAGGCCAGACGATGATCACTCACACAAATAATCTAGAACTAGAGGCATCTGGGCCTTAAATGGGGCCTGGTTCTTAGAATGCACAAGCTAAAAAAATCTCTTTCACTTACTCGTATAACTTTTCTAAAAGCAAGTTTTTTTTAGCCTCCACTTGTACCTGCTGCATGCCTTCAGGAAAAAAGGTGCAAAAAAGGGTACCAAAACACTATCATCCAAACAGTCATCTGAATTCTTTTTATTTAAGAAGTATCAAACAACCCCTGAATTTGGTGAGTAAATCCAGCCTGTGGGGAAGCTTATGGTAAATGCCTTTGGCCAATTTCGAAAAAAGAGAGAACAACTGCTGTCTGGACCAAAAGGGAGTCACCAGCACTATCTTTGGAGAGTCCCCAGTAGTTTAAAAAGTCCTTCTGGATCTTTGGAACAACCTATGGTAACAGTGGAAAAGGTGCAAAAGCATACAAGAAAATTCCCAAGGCATCTGTCTTTCAGGCCTAACTGCAAAAAATCTTGGAGCAGAATTTCTTTAGGTGACTGCTTTGGAATGACTCAAGCTAATCTATTTGAGGTGTTCCCCACAAATGGATTAATTCCTGAAAGATCACAAGAAGTAATTTCTATTTATAAGGGTATATCCTTATCCTGTCAAACTTGTCTGCTATAATATTTTGCTCTGATGGAATGTATGTGGCTTGAAGAATCACACTTGAGCTGAGTTGCCACCTCCATAGCCATCATGGCAAGTTTGTAAAGAGGGTAATGACCCACACTTCTTTTGTTTGTTTGTATACCACATCAATCAAGTGTTGTCTATGATAACTTAAAGAGGTCTAAGGGACCAAAGATGGTTGACGGCTTTCAAAGCATTGATTACTGCCAGCATCTCTTTGACAATGATCTGCTTTTTCCTGTCCTACACATACCTTGCATTTTCACACTTTTGCCACAACCCTCATACAAAGTCTAAGGCAGTTGTAACAGATTGCAGACGATTCAGAAGGGAGAAGAGGACGTCAGGGTTGAGACAGTAGTAGTCTGCCCATCTCCTTTCTCAGAAGCTCCCACATTGGAATCTGAAAAGATGAAGAGTATTGATGCTGAGACAAGACTGACCTGAGGCACCACAGAATGTTTCTCATGTTAAGTCTGGCCAATGGAATCATGATAATCATAGAAGCCATGACACCCAGAATCCTGAGAAATTATTTCTCAGATAAAAGAGTTTGGTTAGAAAAGCTCAGGAAGATTGTTTTGTACTGTTCTACTTTGTCCAGTGGAAGAAAGACCATTCCTAAGGAAGGATCCAGAAGATACCCCAGAATACTCTGAAAGGATAACAGATGATTTTTTTTTATAAGTTCACTTGAAACCTCAAACTGAGCATACGTTTTCTAGCAAATGTCTGAGAGTCTTAAGAAAAAAAAAGGAGTTAGCTGCAGATATAAGACAATTGTCCAAATATAGAAAGTTGTGAAAGCCTTGAAGTCTGCATTAAGAAATTACTGGAGCCAGACACTTTGCAAACACCCTTGGTGTAATAGACAGACCAAAAGATAAAACAGAGAGCTGATAATGTATGCCAGATACAGAAAATCCTAAGAAATATCAATAATTGGCTTAGTTTCTGATGTCATTCTAAGGGGATCCAGTTTCTGTCAGCCTGGGATGACATGATTGATAGACCTCGATGCTTTGCCATAGATGGTCTTCATCTGTCACCCCTGGGATTTCGGCTACTAGCAAAGGTTCTTGCCAGTGCTATAGTGCCTTTTTCAGGCAGTGTCACAAGGACAAAATTCCCAACGTAAAATTTCATCAAAAAACAACCTCAAGGTTAGGCTGCTAAATGCTAGGAGTCTTAGCATGAAATTGAACTCAATGGAAGCAGTCCTCACTTTGGAGATGCTGACATCTGCGCAGTCATGGAGACCTGGTTCAAGGCAGTGGAGAGCACCCCAGCCATACTGGGTTACACCTCCGACCACATGTTCAGACCATGAATGGAAAGTATGAAAATTAATAGAGGTGGTATATCAATATTCATTAAAGATAAATACACTTGCAGATTGGTTAAACAGTATAATTCCCTGGAGACACCAGTGCAACTGGCTGTTGGTAGAACATCTATCCAAGTCATTGCCAGCTACAGGACCCCCACCATGAAATCAAGACACCCACTCTGCCTACTTGAATCTACTGGAATACATCAAGATACATCCAAACATCATGGTTCTGGGTGATTTTAATTACCCATTCATTGACTGGGTAAATTACTCATGCTCAAACTCACTTGCCCAAAGGCTCCTTGAGTTCATTAACTCCAACGCCCTGGACCAGCTGGTGGACACCCTAACTAGGGACACCAACATCTTGGATCTGGTGCTTACCAATATGGGGGACTGCTATAGCACTTCCATTGTGAGGCCTTCCATTGTCAGATCTGACCACAAATCAGTCTCATTAGAAGTAGCTATCACACTGGACCCCTCCCTTCCACAGCAGCAACTAAGCTAAAAAACTTCTCCAAAGCAAATTATATCCTTCTAAGGGATGGTATAAATAGCTTCACTGCACCTCCCCCCTCATATGTAACTGTCAGCTATGCCAAGTCTTACACAAATGCTTTTAACAAACACCTGTATAACTCCATTGATGAGGCCGTCCCTGATAGGACCAAAATGAGCTATTCAAGGAAGAGAAAACCTGCCTGGTGAACAACTGCCATTAACAGGCTTTACCATAAGAGGAAGAAATTGTTGTCCAAAAGTAAGAGGAAGTGTGCTTTAAACTAGAAACACTCCCTCTTTATATTAAACAAGCAAATAAGACTTCTTGTGAAATCTACCAAAGCCAACTATAAATCCAAATTAGTGTCCTCAACTAAGAACAGCCATAAGGCGTTCTTTAATTACATCCATAGCCTAAAAGGTAAGATCCAGATTTGCACCAAACTGGTAGTTAATGATACCACATACACTGAGCATTTGGACACAGCAAACCTGTTAGCCGACAGATTCTGTGAAAACTTCACTCACCTGTCCCCACCACACATACCCCATGACATTCCTTCTACCTGTCCCCTACCTTGTATATCTAGAGAGCAGGTTGTAAATGCCCTCTCTAAAGTCAAAAACACAGCATCTACGGGACCTGATAACATCCCAGGCTGCATCCTACATAGGCTCCAACAAGAATTAGCAACACCATTGGGTATTCTTTCAATCATAGTCTAAGCAGCAGCTTCATCCCAGCTGAATGGAAAACAGACACTGTTATCCCCTTGCACAAGGATGGTTCTTCCAGTGCCGCTGGAAACTACAGACCTATTAGCCTGACTAGCCTTAACTGCAAGGCCATGGAGCGAATCATCATAGACCTTATCAGCAAAGATATATGTAATCTCCAAACAACTGACCCTACTCAGTTTGGATTTGTCAAAGGGAGATCATGCTTGTTAAACCTGGTAGACTTCTTCAAGACAGTCACCAGAGCCCTGAATGAGGGGAAAACTGTGCGTATACCCTACCTGGATTGGCAAAGGCTTATGATGCTATTCCCTACTCAGGCATTATTGACAAACTCAGCTAAGTATTAACCCTTATATTGTTAGGTGGGCTGCTAAATGTCTTACAGAGAGAACCCATACTGTGAAAACAGGGGAACTCACCTCCAATAGCAGACCAGTAACCAGTGGTGTTCCATATGGATCAGTCCTGGGACCACTGCTGTTCAGAATCTATTTTCCCAAAGTGCAAGCAAAAACTAAAGGTCTGTGGCTGACAAAGTTTGCTGATGACTGCAAACTCTGAGCAGTCACAGAATCCCCAAACAATGTCAACATCCTAAAAGTCGGTCTTATGTAAACAAATGATTGGTGTCAAAGTCACAGCCTTAAACTCAATGCAAAAAAATGTATTATCATCCCTTTCAGTAAGAGTGATGCTTCTGCTAACTACCACATCAATAGCAACACCCTAAGCACACACTCAGTGGTGAGAGGTTGATAGCAACCTTACCTTTGATCACCATGTCTCCACAGTGGTAAGAAGGGCATTCTTTATTGCTCATCTCATAAGTAAGGGCACTGCCTCCAGAAAAAAGAAGTTATGACCTCCCTGTACTCTTCCATCATCAGGCCAATAATTGAACACAATGCCCCTTTGGTATGCACCTTTCCAGGCACCTGAAGAAATTGGAGAGACCACAAAAGTTCCTCACAAGGAGAATTCAAAGTATTCAGCATCTGTCCTGTGTGGATTGGCTGAAATCACTGTCACTTTACTCTGTTCCCTGTAGACTACTCAGAGCCGATCTCTGCCTTGTGTATAATGCAATCTCTGACTCTGCTTTATTGGAAATGCTGCATATTTGTAAGTCCAATGGCTCATGGCTTACTCGCTCTAAAGACCTTAACCTGGTATGTGACATTAATAGAACCTGCTGGAAGGGCAGCTTTGTCTCCCAGAGGTTACCACACCTGTGGGAACAGACTCCCAATCTTGTCAAGCAGAGCACCTCTTTGGCCTTCTTCAAGAGCAATCTTGTCAACTGGATGTGTAACCATAAATTCACCACAGGGGTTCCATCTGTGTCTCTCTTGGACAGGGGCAATCGGTGCTGATTTTGGAAACAAAGTCAGAACTTGGCTACACTTGAAAGGGCCCTATGGCCATTAGCCTAGTAACTTCCTATGATCCTATCTGCCAATAGGAGTGTGACTGTAAACATTTTTTAAGTACTAGGTTGAAAAGAAAGTTTTTATTAAACTTAGAAAAGGAGGGTTGGAAAATTTGGATGATCCCTTGACTCAATTTCCCTCTTTCATCAAATATTTTAAGTAACTCAGCAGAAGGGCCAAACAAGGGGAGAACTTAAAATGTCAGTTTTAATATCTTCTGGTAAGTTTTGAAAACATGACCAAGCAAATCTTCTCTTAACTGATCCTGTAGCAGCAACTCTAGATACAGTATTAGCAGAATCATAAGAAAACTTTAAGCAGTGATTTATTACATGAGAAACAAATAATGTTAAGGCATTTAATTATTATTATTTTTACCTCTGAAGAGGGAAGGTTGCTCTTTGGTAATCATCTCATATAACCTAAAGGGTACTGCTGCAGTGGGACTGCAGAACATGGTAAGTGCAACTTACACAACTGCACTAATAACCATAGATGCTCAAATTTCTGCAGTAGCCTTTAGGCTATATGGGTTGTGTCTTGCCCAAGATGCAACAAATGGCTAGCTTCCAAAAGCTCAGACACCCTCCCTTACTTCCACTCTATATATGAGGAAGGAAAATCAGCAGTCAGAGTTGCAATCTTCAGGACTTTCTTGCCTAAGAGTTAAGTAATAGTGTATGCACCCTGAAGTTAACAAGAAATAACCACCAAACTATTTCCTGTCAAAACTAAATATAATAGTTGGGGGATGGAGGGTGGATGTGGCTGCTGCAGCAGTAAGGAATTCAAATATCTAGTGTTGTGGATAACTGCAACACGCACAATCGTACTATGGGTTGCCAACTGGCAGACCCCATACTTTGAAAGTAGCAGACTCCAAATCAGACTTCAGACTAGTGACAAGTGGAGTACCACAGGGTTCAGTCCTGGGTCCTCTCCTGTTTGGTATCTACTTCTCTGAAGTACAGGCTAACACAGAAGGTTTTTGGCTAATGAAGTTAACAGATGACTGCAAACTAGGAGCCATAATCAAAACTCCTAACAATGTGGACATCCTACAAAAGGGTCTCACTGAGACAGATGCCCGGTGTCAAAGCCATGGCCTCAAACTCAATACCAAAAAGTGTATTGTCATCCCTTTTGGTAAAAACTCTGTACCCATGAACTACCACATAGGCGGTAGTCTACTTAACACCGAAAGTGTGATAAGAGACCTTGGGACACAGGTGGACAATAGTCTCTCCTTTGATAATCACATTGTCACAGTAGTGAGGAAATCCTTCTACATGGCACACCTCATCACAAAAAGTTTTTCATCCAGGAAAAAAGAGGTAATTGTTCCCCTCTATTCATCACCCATTAGACTCATTATAGAGTACAATGCCCCTTTTGGTATGTACCTCACAAGACATCTACAACAACTGGAAAGGCTGCAGAAATACGGCCTCAAACAGATGCCCTAAGCAGACCATCTCAAAAAACTCCAGCTTTACTCTGTCGCATATTGCCTACTCAGAGGCAATCTCTGCCTATCATACAAAACTATGTCAAACCCAGAGCTGTTGGACATGCTCCACTTAAAGAAATCCAAATCCCTCCGAGCTGCATGCTCTAGGGATCTAAACCTTGTCGCCACAATAAACAGAATATGCTAGAGGGATAGATTCCTGTCCCAGAGACTTCCCATACTCTGGAACAAACTATCTATCTATATCAAACAAAGCTCCTCATTAGCACTCTTCAAGAAAAATCTTGATAATTGGATGGGAAATAGGAAATTCAGCCTGGGGATCACTTCTGTGGCTCTGCTCGACAGGGGTACAGGAAAATAATTTTCTTGGGTGGCGAAAGCCAGGGTACCTTTTTAGCTAGGCTTATACAGGCTCTAGGGCCAATAACCTAGTACCTACCTATGAAACTATGGTCATTATTGCCACTGCTGCAGTAGCCTTTGGGCTGTATGGGTTGATTACCAAGGCCTATACTAACTGGGTGGAGGAAGGCTATGGATCCAGGAGTCCATGGAGAATTGCCCTTGCAACACCAGTCTCGGATCTAGAGAAGGAATCCAGTTTGTAATGCCTTGTAAAAGTATGTACAGAGGACTATGTAGCTGCTTCTAGAATGCCTCTAGAGTCCACCCCTTTCCAATATACCTTTGAAGAAGTTAAGGCCCTTGTAAACTGTGCCTTAATCCTGCCTGGAATTGTTTTACTATGGTGGGAATAAAAAGTGAAACTAAAGTAAGGAACAACCAACTACAATTGTCTGAACTAACAGAGTCTGTTTTTTCTAGTCCCATTCTAGGAAGTCCACTGCTATTCAGCATTCCTAATGGACTCAGAACTGATGAGATGATCTCTGACTTGCAAAGGTATGACCTGATTATCCTCTCTCACAGTCAATCAATTTGTGAATGAAATGAGAGAGATAAATGGCTAGATTTGAGGTACACATGGGAGGTTTGTTATACAGATAAACCTAAACGCATGGAATACGAAAAGGGTTAACCCACCATGACAACTTGCAACTCTGATACTTACCTGCAGATGTCAGAGCAATAAATAGGTTAAATCCATTAAAAACAGAACCAAAAACAACTAGAATAGCTGGTTCAAACATACACAGAAAAACACTTCCAGCAAAATGTAAAGATCCCGAGTAGCTGTCACCTATATTACAAGTGACCTTACATTTCAACAGAAAAATCTATTTGTAGAATAGCTTGAGCAATTTCTCAAAGAAAGAAAGAATGAAAGAGGAGCAGACATACTGAAATGGCTGATAAATATCCCTTGGTAAATAAGTAAACAGGACACAGGTAGTAACTCACATAAATGTATGAGAACCACAGTTGATAATCCCAGATAGGATGCTAGTTGCAGGTGAGGTACCCATTAAAAATTCTTTACCACTGGTTAGCATAAGATTTTCTAATAGCAGGATTTCTTGCCTCCTAGTGTTTTCTGCCATTCCCCACAGAGCTATTGGAGAAGGAGCACTGACTAAAACTCTGATGTTCTTCGTGTTTCACTGCTGCAGTCATCACACTTGGGCCATCTGCCTGCAGCAGCCCTCAGTCGGCCCGACCAGCAAAGTATTGGATCCTGCGTCAACCGCTGTCTCACCCTCCACGACGTCAGGCAGCCAGGGGTACAAAGGATGCAGCCAATGCCATTACATCAGGCCTTCTTGCCGTGCAGTGCCCGAAGCAGAAGCAATTCGCAAGTACCGGTCGCCGACTCCTGAAATTTTCATTTTCGAGTTTCAGAACCGAAGTCTTCAACTAAAGCTAAGTACCCCTTTGGGGAAAATTTTTCTTGCTCTAAACCAATGTCAGTAAAAGTCAATACTTGTATTTCTTGTGGAAAGCAAATACCTCAAAGATTTTCATTAGTACTGTATTCCTTGCCTAGGCCCTGACCACAACGTACCTCGCTGTCAGTTTTGTGCCTTATTTAAACAACAAACTATTTGTCATTGGTATATTTATGCTTTTAAATATTTTGGTACTTGGTTCAATTATCCAGATGTCTTCGGTAAGGCACCCGACATACAAAAAGATAAAGACAGAGACAGGCCGCCTAGGACTAAAGCTGCCGACGATGCTTCTCCTAAGCTAGTCGCCAGTTCGCCGTTACTCAGTGAGGCTCTTTTGCAGCCCCTGATACCCACTACTTCAGATTTGCAGGCCTCTACTGAGACCCATTCGGAGTCTGGTATGCCGCGAGATGCTTCAACTGTGGAACTTGTGGATGGCTCTACCTTGGATGGGTCAGGAGCCGCTGTGCAGGCACCAGCTTCTGAGGGTGTATTCTGGCCTACTGACTTGCATATTAAACAGATGCCATCTTCTTCTTCAAGGCCTAAAACTTGAACCATGCCTAGAAAACCAACACCCAGACAGCATGGTCAGGCCTCTATGCCTAAAAAAACAAATGATAAGAATGGCTGAAGACCTTATTACTTTAATCAGGGGAAGCCAGCCTTCCCCCTCTAGGAGACCTAGGGCTGAATTTGCTTATGATACTTCTGATCACGATTCTGAAATTTCTGTTTCCTCTGATGACCAGGATTTACCCTTATCTACCTATGAGGATTCTGATGCAGAGGACTCTATTCCCTCTGCTTCCCCTCCAGAGGTTTTCTCTTTTGGTGAAACCTTGCATACTCTTAGGGAGCATTTTCACTGGGAAAGCCAGGATTACTCTGATTCTAAAAAGAGGCTTAGGGATTTCTTACTCCTGCCGCAACACAGCCATCCCCCCTGTAGTGGACATTGTTGATGATGCCTTTTTGGAATCTAGCTTGGCCCCTGACTCTTTACCTCCTGCTCCCAGAAAACCTGATAGATATTACAGGGTTCCTGACTCTCAAGTTCCTTTTTAAAAATCCTACTGCGGATCCTGAGACCATTTCACAGGGACCCAAGGGCATTAAGGCTACTACTGCCAAAAATCCTACTCCGTCTGATAGAGATTTCAGGGCGCTGGATAGATGGGGTAACAAGGTATACATTTCTGCAACCTTGGCCATTAGGGCCTTAAGCTGTCAGTTTCATATGTTAAAGTATCAGCAGCATATTATTGGATTGCTTAAACAGAAAATGATGTTGATTCCTGACTGTGCTGAAAATAAGGAATTAATGCATTCTGCTGAACAAGTTGGAAAACATACTTTGCAATGTGGTTTTGATTCACTAGAAGCATCTTGCAGGGCTGCTGTTACTGGGTCTGTACTTAGAAGGCATGCTTGGCTTAAGGAGCAACCTTTACCAGATCATGTTAAAGCTAAATTGCTGGATGCTCCCTTAAATCAGGACTGCCTGTTTGGCAACAAAGCAGAAGAAGTACTTAAAAAGCTAAATCTATGCAAACTGTTAAAGATTTCCTACAGGTACAGCCTGCAAGATTTAGTAGGCATTGGCCCTCTAAGAAATGGTCCTTTCCTGCCTCTTCCAGGCCTTCTCAGCCCAAACCCAGAACCAGCAGAACACCCAGGCTTCAGTCCCAAGGTACACACAGGACTAAGCAGTGGGGGGCACCCACTTCCAAATCAGGGAGTAGTAAGACTCCCCCCTATGGTAAACTGTCTCAATGACTTAACTTTAAAACCTCTAAACCCTTTTCAAATGACTGCCCCTTTAGGGGGAAAGATTGCTCTGCAGACAAAAAAACTGGGAACTAATTACCCAGGACAAATGGGTTTTAAATATAGTTTCCCCAAGGATACAGATTTCACTTCCACATGTTACCAACCTCAAACGGTTGGCCAGATCTACCCCCAAATCACTGGGCAGAGGCTCAAAAGCAAGTACTCTCTCTCTTAAGCATTAGGGCTATTCAACCTGTACCAGAAGAGGAAAAGGGACAAGATTTCTATTCAAGACTTTTCCTGGTTCCCAGAAAATTCAACTCATGGCGTCCTATCCTGGACCTTTCTATCCTAAACACCTTTTTGGTGATCCCAAAATTCAAGATGCTAACTCTTCACCAGTTGCTTCCTATGCTAGGCAAGGATGCCTGGTTGGCAACACTGGATTTAAAGGAAGCCTACCTGCACATCCCAGTCATGGAATTTTGCAGAAGATACCTACGCTTCAAAGTAGGATACATGCACTATCAGTTCTCTGCACTGCCCTTTGGCTTATCTACTGCGCCCAGGGTATATTCACAAAGTGCCTAGCTCCAGTCATTGCATTTTGCAGGCAAAGAAATATTCAAATATTCCCATAACTGGACGATTGTCTAATGCAGGCAGAAAGCCGCATACTTTTGAATCATCTGGCATTTGTACAAAAGGTGCTAACTTGTCTGGGGTACACCATAAACGAAAAGAAATCACATCTTGTACCCTGTCAACAACTTATATTCCTGGGAGCAAGCTTGAACACAACTTCCCAGATGGCTTTCCTCATGCCAGAGAAACAAATTAATTTGATAGCTTACTTCAAACTAATGGCCACAAAAACCCTGCTATCTGCAAGGCAAATACTGCAAGCCTTGGGGTTCATGGCCTCCTGCATTCTCCTAATTCCATATGCCAGACTGCATATGAGGAAACTACAATGGTATCTAAAAAGTCTATGGTGTCAACATTCTCAGGATCTAGAAGGAATGATTCTTATCATACCTTACCTACAGTTAGACTTCCTTTGGTAGGCAGAGGCCTGCCACCAAAACAAGGGGCTACCATTCACTCCACCCCCTGCTGCCCAAACCGTAACAACAGACACATCAGACTATGCATGGGGGGCTCACCTGGCAGGGAAGTGCATTCAGGGAAAATGGAACCCAAGTCAAATGCACTTGCATATCAATCAAAAAGAAGTGTTAGCTGTACAGAATCCTCTGAAAGCCTTTAAGGACCACATTCTTCCAGGACTATTAATGGTAAGGACGGACAACACCACTGTTATGTGGTACCTAAACAAGCAGGGGGAGACCCATTCATACCCCCTCTGCAGACTAGCCATGGCTCTGTGGAACACAGCCTTGAGCTACCAAGCGCATCTACAGGCTCAGTTCCTGCCAGGAAAGCTAAATACACTGGCAGACGAACTAAGCATAAATCTCATGGACCCACATGAGTGGAAACTGGAACCAAAGATTTTCAACATGTTGATAAACAAATGGGGGAGCCCAGATATAGACTTGTTTGCCTCCCCTCAGAACTACCAATTGGACAAATTCTGCACAAGCACTCCCCACAAACAAGCTTGGAAAGTGGATGCCCTGTCCGTCAACTGGAAAAATCTATCAGTTTATGTCTTTCCTCCTCTGCCTCTCCTCTCCAAAGTACTACTAAAGATCAACTAGGACAAACCAAGGACAATACCAGACTGGCCACGCCAACACTGGTACCCCCTCTTGCACAGTGTGTCACTGCTGGCATCATGGCACCTGCCTCAGACCCCTACCCTGCTGTCCCAGCAGGAGGGTCAGATTCTGCATCCTCAGCTTCAAACCTTGAGCCTGGCAGCCTGGCTAATTACTTGACCTCTCCGTTACCATCCCTCAGCAAACAAAGGTTGGACGTCATTTTGGTGGCAAGAAGGCCTAGTACTAGAAAATCTTATGCTGAAAAATGGAAAAGATTCTGTTCCTGGATCCAAACTCAAAGGATGGGCACAGCAGCACCCAAATTAGCTTCAATAATTAACAGAGATGCTTCACAAGGGCCTTTCTTTTTCGTCCATCAAAATTCATGCCTCAGCCATTTCAGCTCATTACAACACAGGACCACCCCTCTTCTCTCATCCACTGCTCAAGCAGTTCCTCAGAGGGGCCACAAACTTAAGACCACCCAGGACAGCCCCAACTCTAGCCTGGGACCTTAACTTTGTATTGGAAAATCTCACTCTACCTCCTTTTGAGCCAGCTGCAAGTGCAGAGTTAAAATTCCTTTCTTGGAAAACAGCCTTCCTTTCAGCAACCACTTCAGCAAGAAGGGTATCTGAATTGCAAGCCCTTATAGCAGTGGGGCCTTTCATCATCTTTCATGCGGACAGGGTGTCCCTCAGGACCAATCCCTCCTTCATGCCCAAGGTAGTATCCAGTGTGGCTCTTAATCAGTCCATTCATTTGCCAACCTTCTTTTCTAGTCCACAGAACAAAGGGGAATGGCTACTGCACTCCTTAGATGTGCACAGACAACTTAGATTTTACTTGGACAAGACTAAACCTCAAAGGAAATCTGAACAACTGCTGGTGGCATTTGCTGCAGGGGCAGAGGGGAAGGCCATTTCAAAGCAAACCATTTCTAAATGGATAGGCCATTGCATTCATTTCTGCTATAAGCACCATGGAAAACCTATCCCACAGGGGATAAGACCACACTCAACCAGGGCTGCATCTACCTCTACAAACTTTCTCCAAGGTGTCCCTACCAGGGACATCCTAGAAGCTGCTACCTGGAGTTCTGTACATACTTTCACCAAGCATTACCATCTGCCTATTTTCTCTAAAGTCAGAGCTGGTTTTGCCACTGCAGTCTTGCAGGGCCTTATAGCTGGTCCTGATGCTATCTAAATTCCTCCTCCCATCCTTAGCTTTAGGAATCTACCCAAATGTGATGACTGCAACAATGAAACACGAAGAACATAGTACAGTTGTGTACACTTACCATAAATGTAGATGTTCGAGTGTATTCATTGTTGTAGTCCTGGTTACCCTCCCTCCAGCCCCCTGACTTCTTTTGGCTATACCTTTACTGTCCTTCACTATGCTTAAAAGCTTTTTGGTGTATTTGTTTTTTTACTGGAGGTATAACCTTGCATATATATATTTAATTGCTTCCCATTAGGGGGGCACCTGACTTCTGGGGAAAGAAAAACTGATGTAATGGTGTCAGCTGCATGCTCCACACCCCTGCCCACCCGACGCCATGGAAGACGAGACAGCAACCGACGCAGGACCCAAGACCCTGAGAACCAGGCCGACTGAGGGCCACTCCAAGCAGACAACCCAAATGTGATGACTGCAACAGTGAATACACTCGAGCATCTACATTTATGGTAAGTATACACAACTGTACTATCTGTGATATATAACAATAAGTAGACTTTTTTTGGCTTATTTTTACTAGTTACTGGTTATTCTAGATATTTATAGCACTTTTATTGTCTGCTGCATAGTTTATTACTGTATTTTATAGCTATTAGCTCACTGCCTGTAGTGTTTTCTGCCCAAAGTGATTTCTGTAGTGTGTTCTGACTAGAAAGCTCCATTCCGTCCCTCCCTATTGGTATCTTATCTTTTTACCTGCTGGCCTTGCAGTTGCCCTCCCCTACTCTAAATTTGATCTTGGACACTCCTCCCAGTCTAGTGTCATTAGCTCATTCTACCTATTACAGAGAAAACATCTGAGAAGGCCAACCCACTTAGGTTCTTTCCTTCTGTTCCTCCTTTCTCCCTTTCTTACAAAAAAAAAAAAAATTTTGCCTGAAGCTCCTAGTGTTCTGACAGTGTTTCTCAAACATTTTGGAAATATAGAGTATATTTTAGTGCATTTTTTAAAACTTTATTTGCCTTAATATTGCTACAACTCAAGTGCTCTAGGTTGCACTGCATCTGAATTGTTTTAGTGTTGTTTTAGCTGCTTTTCTGTGTGTGTGTGTGTGTGTGTGTGTGTGTATATATATATATATATATATATATATATATATATATATATATATATGTATGTGGTTCTACCTGAGATAGCCGACAGCTGATTTCACCGACAACAAATTTGCGAGCTCCAGAAGATCGACAATCGGAAGACCGACGCTACGGATCAAAACACCGACGCCGAGGATACCGACTTGGAAAAAGGCTGTGTAAGTATACGGTGGTGACGGACATTAGGGTGCGAGTAAGGTAAGTGTGGATATTGACGGTCTGTGGGGATAGGGGTGGGTTAAGTGATTTAGGGTCAGTGTGCGGGTTAGGTAAGTGTGCGGTAGTGATAGTGTTTGGGTTAGGGGCGGGTTAAGTGAGTTAGGGTTAGGGCCCGTGTTAGGTAAGTGTGCGGTAGTAGTATTTTTTGGGTTAGGGCGCGTGTTAGCTGAGTGTGCGATAGTGACGGACCTTAGGGTAAGGGTTTGGGTTAGGGTTGTAGATAGTTGTGCATGTGAGGTTTAGTGTGGGTTTGTGAGGATTTTGGTGTGCTTGTGTTGTGTGTGTGGTTTTTGGACAGGGGATGTGCTTTGTTAGTTGATTGTTGTTATTGTGGTGTGTGCAGCGTATGATGTTTCGTGTTTGTGGACCGTCGGTTATTTGATTGTCGGGCATGTGAGGTTTCGTGTTTATGGTTTGTCAATTATGTGGTGTCGATGTTTGCGTTGTCGGTGTTTTGCAGTGTCGGTTATGTCAGGTAGAACCATATATAGATATATATATATATATATATATATATATATATATATATATATATATATATATATATATATATATATACAGACTTTTCTGTATATGTAAACTAGCTACTCTGCCTCTTAAATCGTTTTTTCAGTTGTGCACTTGCCTTGCTTCATTTAAAAAGTTTTAATTTGCTAATTTTGTAGAGTTTTAATTGCATTTACTGTTTAGGGCTGCACACTCAAGTGTGTTAGCCTTTTCTGTATTATTGCATTGTTTAGCCTGTTTTAATGAACAAAATAAAAATAAAAAAAAATACGATCTTGTTTGCTCGTTTCCTGCCTTTCTTAGCTAGTATAGTCCAGATCCCAGGCTTTGCTGGTTTCAGGACTTTATTTTCTGTGTTCAGAGCTATCCAGACCTTGCTGTGGTAGAGGGAAGTCCTACCAGGCTTTGCTGGTTTCAGGACTTTATTTCTATGTTCAGAGCTATACAGACCTTGCTGTGGTAGAGGGAAGTCCTACTGCTTACCAGTGGGAGTAGTGAGCATTGTACTGCCTATCTAACGCTAGAGGAGTGGTTTCCAGCTCTGAAATTGTAATTTTATTAGCCATTTTGGGCTGATTTCTATCCCTTTCAACTTTTTGGCTTAAAAATATGTGTGCCTGCGTATTTGTCGCATCGAGCAGCACCGCCGGGCTACCGTTAAACTATTCCAGGTGCCAGAAAGTCTGCTCTTCAATTTTTCCCTTAGAACTAGCTGGTTTCTCAGTAGTAGCATTACAATTTGAACCCCTGTGACTAGCACTTGCTATAGAACCTGTTGGAAAGAACAAGGAAGCCTTAAACTGATACAAGCATTCAACTCCCCTTGTTAATAAGGAGAAATTAATCATAGGCACTTAACAGCCTAATTGCAAAGTACCTTGCAAAGTTAAGGGAAAACAACTCTTGTACTTTACAAAAAAAGCACCTAAACAGGCATGTATCCCTCCAGCATGTTTTGTTTATTGTGATGACAAGGTTTAGATCCCTGTAGCGCGTGGCTCTGAGGGATTAGGATTTCTTTAAGTGTAGCATGTCCAACAGATCTGGGTTTGACATGGCCTTGTATGTTAAGCATAGATCGCCTCTGAGTAGATGATATGCGACAGAGTATAGCTGGAGTCTTTTAAGGTGGTCAGTGTAGGGCATCTGCTTTAGGCCTATGATTCTTTTAGTGAGGTATTTCTGTGGCCTTTCCAGTTGTTGCAGATGTCTTGAGAGGTACATACCAAACGGGGCATTGTATTCTATAATGGGTCTAATGAGGGATGAGTACAGTGGGACAATGACCTCCTTCTTTTCTGGATGAAAAGCCCTTAATGATGAGGTGTGCCACATAGAAGGATTTCCTGACTGCTGTGGCGACGTGGTAATCAAAGGTGAGACCACTGTCCACTTGTGTCCCTAAGTCCCGTATTACACTTTCAGTGTTTAGTATACTGCCACTTATGTGGTAATTCATGGGTACATGTTTTTTTCCCAAAGGGAATAACTATACATTTCTTGGCATTGAGCTTGAGCCATTGGCTCTGGCACCAAGCATCTGTTTCTGTAAGGCCCTTTTGTAGAATATCCACATCATTTGGGGATTCAGTAATGGCTCCCAGTTTGCAGTCATCTGCGAACTTTGTTAGCCAGAGTCTCTTAGTGTTGGCCTGTACTTCAGAAAAGTAGATACCAAACAAGAGCGGTCCCAGGACTGAACCCTGAGGTACTCCACTTGTCACTTGTCTGGAGCTGGATATTGAGTTTGCTACTTTTACAGTGTGGGTTCTGTCAGTAAGCCAGTTGGCAACCCATTGAGTGACGTAGGGATTAATGCCCAGCTTAGTAAGTTTTTCTATGATTCCAGAGTGGGGAATGGTGTTGAAGGCCTTGGCGAGGTCCAGATAGGCTGTGTAGACCGCCTTGCTATCATCCACAGCTCTGGATACTGATTCAAAGAAGTCAGTCAGGTCAAGAAGATAAGATCGGCCCTTTACAAAACCAAACTGGGTGTGGTCCAGTGTTTGAAGGTTGCCAATGTCTTTGTTTATAAGTTCCATGATAATGCATTCCATGGCTTTGCAGATCAGGCTTGTCAGACTGATGGGACGATAGTTCCTGGGATCCAAGGTGGATCCCCCCTTGTGGAGTGGGATAACTGTAGCTGTGTGCCACTCATTGAACACAAAGCCTGAGGTGAGGCTATAATTAAACATGACACTTAGGTGAGGTGCCAGTACATTTTGTAGTTCATGTAGTACACAGCCCGGGATGTTGTCTGGTCCCATGGATGCTATATTCTTAGCTTTGGAGAGTGCGTTTTTTACCTGTGTGGCTGTGATTACCAGAATTTGGCAATCTTTTGGTATTGAGCTGGGCCCTTTAGGGGGTGAGAGGGGTGAAGTTGGCACTGAATCGATTTGCCAGGATATTGGCAATATCCTTGGGATCAGTGTATTTAATGCCATTCTGTTGTAGCTCAGAACAGATCTGAGCATTGCCATTTAGATTCTTGACATAACTATAGAATGCCTTGTGGTTGTCCTTGGAATCTTTGGCAATTTTATATTCGTAACTAGCTTTGGAGGATTTTATGAGGAATCTCAGCTTCTTACTGAGGCCGGTAAGGGAGTATTTTGCATCCTGGGATTTTCCTCTTTTCTGCAACAGTTTCTTCCTTCTGTTGTATAGTTTGTTTATGACAGGGGACCATCAGATTGGCTTCTTTTTTTTTGGAAGAGTGCATCTTGGTTCTATTTGGAATGGCACGATTCATGCATGAGTGGATGTGCTCCTAAAGTGCCTTAGTGTAGGATTCAGCAGTCAAACTTTCAGTTTCCATCTGCATGGGTGTCATGACGTTTGCCACTTCTGACTTGAGTAGCCTGAAGTTAGCTATGGAGAAGATTTTTATGGAGGTTTCCCTACAGGGGGGTGGGTGTGGTATGTGGACGTCAGGGTGATTAGCTTATGGTCAGACCAGACCAACGAGGTGGTGACCACTAGCGTGGAGCATCAATCTCAGATGTGACATATGCCTTGCATATAAGGCTATCTCTGACCCTGCCTTAATGGAAATGCTACACATTTGCAATTCAAATGGTATATGTGTGACATGCTGATGGGACCTTAACCTAGTATGTGACATCAACAGGACTTGCTGGAGGGGCAGATTTATCTTCCAGAGGTTACCTTATCTCTGGAACAGACTTCCAATCTTTGTTAAGCAAAGTCCCTCATTGACCCTATTTAAGCATAATTTGGACATTTAGATGGGAAACTGTAAAATCACCTGTATCCCTCTTAGATAGGGGCAATAGGTGCTGATTCAGTGTCTTCTCATAAAAGACAATCTTGGGAACAAGTGGTAACTTGGCTAGGCTTGTAAGGGCCATTAGCCTAGTAACCTCCTATAATCCTACGAAATTGGGTCACAAATAGAATCCAGAAAATAAATGTAAATGGCTTTATCTCCAACAAAAGGCATGCCACTATTGGTGGGGTCTAAGGTTTAGTTCTTGAGCTACATCTCTTTGGCGTTTACTTCTTATAGTTTAAAACTAATATTAAGGGTATTTGGCTGATCAAGTTTGCAAATGACTGCAAACTTGGTAGCATCATAAACTCTTCATAGAGTCATAGGTTGGTACTAGGCAATCGGTCCTAGGGCCTATACAAGCCTAGCCATAACAATTCCCTGGATATTTCTTCCCACAATATTTACTTCCCTGGACACCTGTCTAGCAGGGTGACTGACATGATGAATTTCCTATCTCCCATCCAATCATCAAGGTTCCTTTTGAAGAGGGCCAAGGAGGAGCTCTGCTTGACATGTATGGGCAGTCTATTCCGGAGTATGGGGAGTGTCTGGGTCAGGAACCTATCCCTCCAGCATGTTTTGTTCATTGTAATGACAGGGTTTAGATTCCTGGAGTGTGTGGCTCTGAGGGATTGGGATTTATTTAAGTGGAGCATGTCCAACAGCTCAGGGTTTGACATGGCCTTGTATGTTAAGCAGAGATCGCCTCTGAGTAGACGATATGCTGGAGTTTTTTTAGACAGTCAGCATATGGCATCTGCTTTAGGCTTGTTATTCTTTTACTGAGGTATTTCTGCGGCCTTTCCAGCTGTTGCAGATGTCTTTTAAGGTACATACAAAATGGGGTGTTATACACTATAATGGGTCTAATGAGGGATGAGTACAGTGGGACAATGACCTCCTTTTTCTGGATGAAAAGCACTTAGTGATGAGGTGTGCCACATAAAAGGATTTCCTGACTGTTGTGGCGATGTGGTTGTCGAAGGTGAGACCACTGTCCACCTGTGTCCCTAAGTCTCTCATCACACTTTCGATGTTTAGTGTACTGCCACCTATGTGGTAATTCATGGGTACATGTTTTTTTTTCAAATGGCTCTGGCACCAGGCATATTTTTATGTAAGGCCCTTTTGTAGAATATCCACATCATTTGGGGATTCATTAATGGCTCCCAGTTTGCAGTCATCTGTGAACTTTGTTATCCAGAGTCCTTAAGTGTTGGCCTGTACTTCAGAGAAGTAGATGCCAAACAAGAGTGGTCCTAGGACTGAACCCTGAGGTACTCCACTTGTCACTTGTCTGGAGCTGGATTTGGAGTCGGCTACTTTTACAGTCTGGGTTCTGTCAGTAAGCCAGTTGGCAACCCATCGAGTGACATAGGGATTTATGCCCAGCTTAGTAAGTTTATCTATGATTCCAGAGTGGGAGATAGTGTTGAAGGCCTTGGTGAGGTCCTGATAGGCTGTGTGGTCCACAGCTGTGGAGACTGATTCGAAAAAGTCAATCAGGTTCAGGAGACAAGATCGGCCCTTCACAAACCCAAACTGGGTGGGGTCCAGTGTTTGAAGGTAGCTGATGTCTTTGTTTATAAATTCCATGATAATGCTTTCCAGGCCCTTGCATATCAGCCTCGTCAGGCTGATGGGATGGTAGTTCCTGGGATCCAAGGTGGATCCCCCCTTGTGGAGTGGGATAATTGTAGCTGTGCGCCACTCAGTGGGAACAAAGCCTGATGTGAGGCTATGATTAAATATGACACTTAGGTGAGGTGCCAGTTCATTTTGTAGTTCATGTAGTACACAGCCTGGGATGTCATCTGGTCCCATGGATGCTGTATGCTTAGCTTTGGAGAGTGGGGTTTCTACCTGTGTGGCCATGATTACTGGAATTTGGCAATCTTTTGGTATTGAGATGGGCCCTTTAGGGGGTGAGAGGGGGGTGAAGTTGGCACTAAATCGATCTGCCAGGATATTGGCAATATCCTTGGGATCAGTATATTTAATACCATTCTGTTGTAGCTCAGAGCAGAGCTGAGCATTGCCGTTTAGATTCTTGACATAACTATAGAATGCCTTGTGGTTGTCTTTGGAATCTTTGGCAATTTTATTTTCATAACTAGCTTTGGAGGATTTTATGAGGGATCTCAACTTCTTACTGAGGCTGGTGAGGGAGTTTTTTTGCATCCTGGGATTTTCCTCTTCTCAGCAACATTTTTTTCCTTCTGTTGTATAGTTTTTTTATAGCAGGAGACAACCAGATTAGCTTCCTTTTTTTGGAGGAAAGCATCTTGGTTCTATTTGGGATGACACGTTTCATGCACGAGTGGATGTGCTCGTACAGTGCCTTAGTGTAGGATTCAGCAGTTGAACTTTCAGATCCCGTCTGCATGGGTGTCATGAAGTTTGTCACTTCTGACTTCAGTAGCATGAAGTTGGCTTTGGAGAAGTTTTTTACAGAGGTTTCCTTACTGGGGTGGGATGTGGATGTCAATGGTGATTTGCTTATGGTCAGACCTGACCAATGAGGGGTTGATGACTGGTGTGGAGCATCTGACTCCCATGTTGGTAATGACCAGGTCTAGGATATTGCAGCCCCTGGTAAGACAATGGATTAGTTGATCCAGGGTGTTGGAATTTATGAATTCCAAGAACTGTTGGGAAAAGGTGTTGTTACCCGAGTAGTTTTCCCAGTTAATGGCAAGGTAGTTGAAATCACCTAGTATTAGGGTCTTTGGTTGTATCTTAATATTTTCCAGTATGTTTAGAAAGGTGTAATGAGAATCTTGGGGCATGGTGGGGGATCTGTAGCAAGCTATAATTTGGATTGCAGACTTACCTAGTGTTAGTTGCACTTGGAGAATTTCAGATGCATTGTGTTGGGCAACTAGCCTGGAGGTGTGAATATTCTTGGTGAATATGGACACTCCTCTACCTTTAGTGTTTCGGTCTTGGTTTTGTGGCCGAAACGTGTGGTAAGTGTTCTAGCCTGGTATTGCAGGGGTGCTCTCTGGAGCCTTGAACCAGGTCTCAGTTACTGCACAGATATCGATGTTCTCCATTTTTAGGAGTGCCTCGAGAGAGTGCATTTTGAGGTTTAGCCTTCTAGCATTGAGTAGCATTGCCTTCAGATTTTGCATGCTTGTATCTGTTATGGTTGTGGTTTTGTCCTTTGTCCTTCAGAGGACTCCATGATTAAAAAAACAGCTGGTGTCAAAACCATGCCAAGAAATACACAATCATATCCTTTGTCAAGCATGAGTTCTCTTGTTACTATCATGTTGATAATGAACCATTGAAGGTTGATCCCATAACCATGGATCTAGAAACCTATGTCCGCAATGAACTGTCCTTCGATCTTTGTGTATCCAATATTGTAAGGAAGTTCTTTTACATTGTACAGCTTATAGAGGTTCATAGGTTCATAGGTAGGTACTAGGCTATTGGCCCAAGGGCCTATATAAGCCTAGCCAAAAAGGTACCTTGGCTTTCCCCACCCAAGAAAATTATTTTCCTGTGCCCTTGTTGAGAAGAGCCACAGATGTGATCCCCAGGGTGAATTTCCTATTTCCCATCCAATCATCAAGATTTTTCTTGAAGAGTGCGAATGAAGAGCTTTGTTTGACATAGATAAGTAGTTTCTTCCCATGGCCGGCCTTAGGCATAGGCGGACTAGGCAACCGCCTAGGGCGTCATACAGGCCGGCCTCATAAGGGGCGCAAAATCGCAAAACAAACCAAAAATAAAAAAATAAACTTTCTTGAACTTTTTACATTGCGCCCGATGCCTGTTTATACACAGTAGCATTGCACACTCCCCCCCCACGACTGACGACACGAGCACACAGCATAGAATGCCCCCCCCCCCGCGTGATGTAGTGATGTATGCCCGCCTCTCATTCTTTCTTTCATGACGAGCTAGAGGCGGGCGCATCCATTGGCTGTATTTGCTTCCTGGACAGCGTGGTGGATCATCGGCAGCCTGATTTAGTTGCTGGGGTTGTTAGTGAACTTTTCGTAGCATGTAGATTGACTTTGTTTTATTTCTTAGCTTCTGTAGAGTGGCTTAAAACAGAAAAATATCAGTTTCATAAAGGTCATAGAACAGGTGATAATAATACCTACTACTTAAAGACATATACTTTTGAAGAATTGTTGAAAGAAGAACTATTGGAGGTCCTTCTTGTCATTTACTATTAGAATAAACTAAGCGATAGCAGCTTGTAGATGCCTGGCTACAACTTGTGGGTTATGAAATCATGACAACATCACTCACATTATTCTGAGTTGTGTTTGGGTGTGTTTTAAGGTTAATATCATACCTTCACTTTAATTAGTAGCTACAGGTATGTGACACCCTTTCATGTTAAGATAAGTGCTAGTTACTTTCACAGTATGGTTCTGTATTCTTGGAAAATATGTTGAGTTTACTGTACTTGAGTTCAGAATATTTTTTTTTACCAGAAGAAATTCATTAGCTGGGAGGATTTGTGCTGGTTTGAGCATATCACATGGGTTTGTCCTTCAAGTACAAGGTATTATAGTCTCTGAGTTAATATATGTAAGTAATAGAGTTATTGGGGTACATGGGGTGATTCAGTTTCTATATTTCATTTTGATGGGTTAACTGTGGTGAATGCCAGTTGAAATTGGAAGGATCATAACTCTGATACTCAGAATTGCAAGCAAAAATGTGGACCAGTATATACTTTGCCTGAGGTTGTGATACTGTGACATCGTCCTTCAAGTCCAAGGTATTATAGCCTATGAGTTAATGTATGTAAGTAACAGTGTTATTGGGGTACATGGGTGATTCTCCATGCAAAAAGATGTTTAAAAGGTTTACAAGTGTGTTCCAGAATTTATTGTTTTTTTCCAAGTTTCGTAGGTGTATGGTAGGCTAACGACCACTAGAGCCCTTAAAAGCCCAGCCATTCAACTCAAATGTGACCTATACATTTAATTTATATTTACGTTCATAGGTTCATAGATAGGTAGTAGGCTATCTGCCCAAGGGCATTTATAAGCCTAGCCAGAGTGTGTCGGCTATTGCCGCCCCATTGATTAATTAACTGATCTTCTGTCAAGCAGAGCCAATGAAGAGATCCCAGGGGGGTATTTTCTGTTACCCATCCACTTGTCAAGGTTTCTCTTGAAGAGTGTTAGTGAGGGGCTCTGCCTGATGTAATTTGGAATTTTGTTACAAAGCGTGGCGGGTTTCTGTGACAGGAATCTATCCCTCCAGCATGTTCTATTTATTGTGGCGAGGTTTAGCTCACTAGAGCGCGTGGCTCACAGTGACTTGGATTTCTTTAGGTGGAACATGTCCATCAATTCTGAGTTGGACATGGCTTTATAAGTCAGGCAGAGATCACCTCTGAGTAAGTGACCCATCTGTGGGCGTGGCTCAAATAAGGGTGTTCCTTGAGTTCGGTGTGGGTGGGGCTTAAGGGGCACCAGAGCAGTACTTCGCCTAGGGTGCTTTTTCAGCTAAGGCTGGCCCTGGGGGTGGTAGTTCCCAGGGTCCATGGTGGCTCCCCCTTTGTAGAGTGGGATGACCATTCCTGTGCACCATTCAGTGGGCACAAAGCCTGAGGTAAGGCTATGATTGAACATGGTACTTAGGTGGGGTGCCAGTTTGTTCTGTAGTTTATGTAGAATGTAGCCTGGGATGTTGTCAGGTCCCATGGATTCTGTGTTCTTGGCTTTTGAGAGTGTGGTTTTTACCTGTGCAGCCATGATTACAGGAACTATGCATTCTTCTGGTATAGAAATGGGCCCTTTAGGGAACGAGAGTGGGGTAAAGTTAGCACTGAACCTATCTTCCAGGATGTTGGCAATATTAGTTGGTTCTGTATATTTAGTGCCATTGTGCTGTAACTCACAGCAGATCTGAGTGTTGCCATTGAAATTCTTGACATGGTTATAGTATGCTTTGTGGCTGTCTTTAGAATTAGTGGTGATTTTGTTTTCATAACTAGCTTTGGAGGATTTTATGAGGGATCTGAGCTTCTTACTGAGGCTGTCCAGGGAGTTCCTCCAATCATGGGATTTTACTCTTTTTTGCAACAGTTTATTTCTTCTGTTGTAGAGTTTGTTTATGGCAAGGGACCACCAGATTGGCTTCCTTTTTTTGGAGGATAGCATCTTGGTTCTGTTAGGGATTGCATGATCCATACACTTGTGTAAGTGCTTATAAAGTGCATTTGTGTAGGATTCAGCAGTCATACCTCTATTGCCCATCTGTATGGGTGTCGTGAAATTTACCACTTCTGTCTTAAGAAGCATGAAGTTGGGTTTGGAGAATTTTTTTACAGTGGTTTCCCTAATGGGAGGTTTGGGGCGGCATGTGGATGTCTAGGGTGATTAGCTTGTGGTCGGATCTGACCAACAAGGAACTGACCTCTGGTGTGGAAAACTGGTTGACCTTGTTGGTAATGACCAGGTCTAGGATATTGCTGCCCCTGGTGAGGGTATGGATAAGGTGATCCAAGGCATTGGAATTTATGAATTCCAGAAAACGTTGAGCAAAAGAGTTGGTACATGAGTAGTTTTCCCAGTTAATGGTGGGGTAGTTGAAATCACCCATTATTAGGGTGCTAGGTTGTACCCTAATATTTTCCAGTGTATCAAGAAATGAGGAGTGGGAATCCTGGGATATGGTGGGGGATCTGTAGCAAGCTACAATTTGGATTATGGTCTTGCCTAGAGTTAGTTGCACTTGGTTAATCTTGGATGCATTATGCTGAGCAACTAGCCTGGAGGTGTGGATAACCTTAATGAGTATGGGAACACCTCTGCCTTTAGTGTTTCGGTCCAGGTTAGGTGGCCAAAAGGTGTGGTAAGAATTATAGCCTGGTAAAGAAGGGGTGATCTATGGAGCCTTGAACCAGGTCTCTGTCACTGCACAGATGTCGATGTTCTCCATTCTAAGGAGTACCTCGAGTGAGTGCATTTTGAGGTTTAGACTTCTAGCATTGAGTAGCATTACCCTCAGATTTTGCTTGCTTGCACCTGGTGGTGAATTTGTCATTTGAACCTTGTCTAAAAAAGGCATTATAGGGGTGGCAAGAGCCTTAGTCAGTATCCGGAATCCCAAGGGTGACAAGTGCAGGCCATCTCTGGCAAAGCATCGTGGTCTGTCGATCATGTCATCCCAGGCAGACAGATACTGGATCCCCTTAAAATGACACCAGAAGCTTAGCCAATTGTTGAAGGCAATAATTTTTTCCTTGTATTGTGGTATCATTCTGGGTGATGGCAAGATGCTACTCAGGGCTAGGGTCATACCTGCCTGGGCTACAAGATTGGACAGCTCCTCCATGTCTGTTTTGATGTAGTCCAGGGAGGTACGTCTCAGGTCATTCACACCAACATGGACATTGACAGAGTCATATTTGTACTTGTTGTGGAGTGACCTGAGTGCATGCATTATGTGGGGGAGCCTGGCACCCAACAGGCAGCTGACAGTAACTTTCTCCTTGTTTAGCCTGGTGAGTGGAAAATCAGTGTGCCTGACTATAGAGTCACCAATGACTAGAGTGTTAGGTACGTTGTTATGCCTTATTGGCTGTGGTTGAGAGGCACACTGAGTTTGTGGGCTATGTGTCTTTTGGGTTGTGTTGGGGGTTGGAGGTTGCTTGTGTTTCTGCTTGGGAGGTCCCTGTTGCTTGGGCAGATTTTTATTGAGAGCCTCCATGAATGTAGTTGCGTGTGCTCAGTGCCCTTCCTCTGATTAGCTCAGTGTGAAATGGCAGAAACACTCACAAGTTAACTTCTTAAGTAACAAAGTTGAAACCTGAAACAACTTTAAAAAAAAAGCTCGAAAGAACCAATGAGGTGCTTACTCCAAGCCGTAGTCCAGGTAACCCCAATCAGCCAATGACCATAAACACTTCCCTCTCACTGAAATGATATACTGTCTTTGGCTAAATTACGATGGCCTGGAACATGTGCTCAGACACACAGCTTCTACCAACAAACAACTAGGCCCAAAACACAAGCCTGAATATGGATAATGCTACAACTACCCACACTACTTAGGTAGAAAAAAATGCAGAAATGTTTAAACAGATAAAGGAGCAAGGATACTCTAGAGAATGCTTTTAACTGCAAACAGTTAAGTTATATGATACACTCCTTGGCAGGAAATCAGAACAAACAAACTCGAACAGATGCTTAACAATTGTAGGACATTTCCAGTTAATACCTCACACACAGTGAAATGAGCTAGAAAAGTATGCAGCAGACAATAAAAGTGCTATAAATAACTTGTAAAACTAAGGAAAAAACAGGATACTTAATGTTATATATCACAGATCAGTTTGCTCAGTGCCCTTCCTCCGATTAGCTCAGTGTGAAAGCTCTGATGTCCAGTTCTGGGAATATAATTATTCCTGCATTCATTAGGTTAATCACTGATTACAATTCTTGCTTCAGTACATACTTGTCCAAACCAGTCAATGCTACCTCACTAAGAAAATCAAGGACATAAATCATAAAAACTATGCAGACTGTTTCAAAACCTTGTCCCTTTTGTTGGTATCATAGAGGCTACTAAGAGGTTACCCTGTCTCCTGTATAGAGCATCAACAGACATTGTCCTGTGGGACCTATTACACATTCACAAGTCCTGTGGTGGAATAAACAACTGCTCAAGGAATCTCAGTCTCTTCTCCAGCATAAACAGAACATGTTAGAGTGACAGATATGTAATCTCAGAGAATATTAATGAATGGTTGCAAAAAGTTATGAAAAATTAGATATATATTCCATGCTTACATTAATAATGCAAAACTGGAGTGTGATATTGTCATGTTGGGATAGCGCATGCAAGCAGTGAGTGTTAGTAAAAAATGACATTAAAATATGATGGGTAATGAAAAGACATTCTGAGATATAAATGCTTCTTACAGTTATAGTTAATTATTAGCAATATTTTCATAACTGCATTAATGTCATAAAAACGTTGTGGTACTATAAGTGAACAAATCATGACACCTTATACAAAACATTAAGACACATAATATTGCTACTGATGCTTGTTATCTAACACATGGTTCTGTAGATTTATATTTCTTTGAAATATTTTTAAAATATATGCAGACTTTGCATAGATTAAGTTATATCATAAAATGACAGTATGCTACCCTCTGTTTTCATACTTCTCCCACTGATATCTTGGAATATCTTCAAAGATATAACCCTTTGTTTGACAATAACACTAGTATTTTTTTTTGTTAAATAAAATATCAGTTTTTCTTTCCTAAATCTGCAATGTAATACCAGCCACTATAGACAGGCCTTGAATACAAATGCCAATGTGTAGTTCATTGCCTACAGATGAACCTTCATATTTTACAGTTTTTGTATTTCATGTAATTTATCAGATATTGCAAATATTATTAAACTTGTTTACAGCACAGGGTTTTGGAGAAAAGCTTTCTGAAAGCAAGTGGCTTCCTGGTGTAGAAGGCCTCATGAAGTAAGGGGATTAATTAGCCTCCTGCTGCTCCGGATTGAATGAGCTAAGATCCTCACAGGTAAATAGTTTAATAAGTACTTGTGAACTTATGACTACAGTCCCCCCCCCCCCCGCTGCAACTCTCAATTACCACAATTTGTGGCCTCGGTTTTATTGACAGTAACCTGGTTGCTCTTCTTTTGACCATTGTTGTATTTGTCTTATACAAATGCTTCTAATTTCTCCTATACAGCTTTTCATCTTCCTCATAAATAATATAAGAACTTGGTTCAGTTCCTTGACCAACTACTTCTACTTCAGACTACGGAGTTTCATGTGGCATTTCTATTCTTACTCTGCTATCTAACATCCAATCTGGTAGTCTTCTGCAGATCATATCAAAATGTTATTTTTGTCTTTCCCTTCTTCTTTACAGCATTTACTTTACACCATACAGACTTTCACGCATCGGTAAAGTAGCTAGAATAGGTAATTTGCATTTCAGACTTATACCCATTAACAATTAATGTGGTGAAAGACTGAATTCCTGCAATGGATTATGCCCATATTCCAGATTATAAAATAACATCCCTATTTTTTGTTACAACTCTTTCTCAAAACATTATTTGTTATTATGACAGTTCTACTTATCTGTTACATGGTCAGTAGTGCAGATTAGACATTACCTATCTGAGTTTCTGCTAATGCATAAGTTATTTGAATTTCTGATTTATCCATTGTGGACTACTGTCAGACAAGATGACATTAGGCATCCATCCACTGTCTTAATAAAACAACTTTAATTCACTACACACATTTACCCTTGTTTATCTGTCAGGGTAATAATTTTAAGGATCTTGGAATAACAGCATGTACATACAAAATACAGGGCTGCTTTGAAATTAAATAAATGTTAGCCATTCTGTTCTATTGGCATTTTGCTTCTAGGTATGCTATAATTTCTTCCTTTGGATTGCTGCTACATTATTACTTACGCATGGTATTACTCTGAGCTAATTCCTTACTTTATTTGACATTCCTGGCCTATTACATGGTATCTCTTGACCTTTCTTGTCAGTTTAATATTCCCAGATGTAAATCACATATTATTTCTGAACATTTCACCTTCTCATTTGGTTGTGAACTATTGTTTTTTTTGTCAGCATTGAACATTAAGCCTCAGGCACAGTTTATATTTTCTATGGAATTAAAATAAGATTGCTGTATTTATTTCTGTTTTATTTTTCTTCATGACAGCCTTTCACTATAACTTCTTCCAATAACTGCATCTGCATTATTTTACTTCTTCTGGTGTCATTGGCAATTTCAGAATTACCAAAGAATCCCTGGTTCTTCTTTCAGCAATGTTGTAATTTTTAAATTAATTTAATGCGATAAGTGAATTTATCATACTTTTTTGTTAACTATGCTCTGCTTGACATATCTGCTATGTGTAGTTCCTTGCCTTGTTTCTAGTATGCTTTTTAGAACATATTTCTGTAAAATTAAACATCTTCTGTAATCTTGGATGTTTTGAAAATGCTTGTGGGGTTATGTCCCAGGATTCAATAAAGTCAGTGTAGGCTTTGTATCAATGTACATGGCCACGGTTCCCCCTCGGCAGCGTGTCATACATATTAATCATGGTGTGCTCCTAAGGGAGGTTACAACAACACAGATATTGAATCTGTGTAAGACTTATGGTGCAGCCACATACCCTTCAGCCCATCCACCTTGGCTGAAAGATGACAAGAGAGTTTTATTTCACTAAATTGCAGTTTAATTGTTTTTTATATTTATGTGCTTGTTTGCGCAGTACGTAATGTTGTTTAGCTATGCTTAGCTTTGCACATATATACATCAGACATCCACTAGACATCTAAAGATAGAAACAAGATGCATTCAATGTTAATATTTTTTTCTCTTTTTTTTTTGTGTTTGTTTGTGTGATGCAGCGCTTTGCTTAGCTAGGCATAGCACTGCATACTTAAGCATTAGACACCTGCGAGACATCTGAAAATAGAAACCAGATGCATTCAATATTATTTTTTTTTCTTTTTGTGCTTATTTGTGTGATGTGGCACATTGCTTAGCTAGGCATAGTAAGGTGTACTTAAGCAGAAGACATCTGCTAGACAGCTAAAAATAGAAACTGGATGTATTAAATTGTTGTAGTTCTGCTGTGCTTAGCAATGTGAAAAATAGTGCATAATGCTTCACAGTATATTTCAAGATATTCCAGTTCCTTTTGCTATCCCAGTGGCTAGATAGGTTGATTCATGATCTACAGTGTTGTCGATCCCGGGTTCAAGTCCTGGCTAGTAATGTTTTTTACATATAGTGCTGTGAATATATGTCAGGTGACTTGAAACAACAGCTGACTTTATATTAAATATTTGTTACATTTAGAAACAGTTAGAAGAGCTGTGCAATGCTAAGGAGTGCTTAAACATGGCCAATTGTCTTTTCCAGTTTTCCCATTGCTAAGCTTTGCTTAAACATGGATTGTGCGAGTTTGCACAATGCTAAGTGACATGGAGCATTTTTTAAAGGTACAGTATGACATGCAAGGGTGGGAATGCAGCCTATATAAAGGCAAATTGGTGGAAGTTCATATCATTCCTTGGAGCCTGACCTTTACTGTGGGTATGGCTGCTGGAGTTGGAGAGGGAATGCGTTTTAGGGCACAAAATTGGGGCATGCAGGAGTCCAAGGTTTTTATTGGACTCCTGGTTGAGCGATATGGACACTTCCTGCTGCAGGGCAATGACGAGGGCTCAGAGTATAAGTCTGAGGCCTGGGATCATTTGGCCAGGGAACTAACCAGTGCTACTTGTATCCCAACCACTATGATGACCTGAAATGGAGGAAGAGGGGGATCTTGGACACCTGAGTCCAAGAGGCTAGGGATGGGTGCAACCCACAGATATGTAAGTATGTTTTCCTGTAATTTATAAATATACAAGCTGAATCTGTGAAAAACTGGTATGCATAATGGTTTGCTTCTCTTCCCACAGCTGCAGAAGAGAGTGCTCACAATGTACAGCCCCATGCTGGGCATTTGGCCAGGATGAGGTAAGTATGTGGTAAGTAAGAAAATCATCAAAGTAATAATTTAATGTATAACTTAATAATACAGTAAAGTAAATACAGATTTTGCAGTCTTAACAGTCAGATATGAAGCACCTGGGACATCCTCCATCTTTATTAATGTGCCAGTGCATATCTGAAATGGTAAAGCAAGTAAGCATGCAGTACTGTGTAGCATAGCTTCCAACCATCAGTTAGTGTTGTGATATACCCAGATTAAGAGTCACTGTTCCGGTCTGGTCATTGTCTGAAATATGCCATAGGTTACACTCAATAAATGAACAGGGTATATGGGTTATTTAAAAGAAGTCCAAGACAGCTCTCCATGTGTGTAAAAGCCAGATTTGAAGCAACATTAATCAATAAAGTTTAAAAGGAAATTATGCTTTGATAAGCAGTGTTTTCACATAAAGTGTTCAGTATTCCAGTAGTCACTGCGTGTGTGTTCTAATCCACCAGTCAACTGTTAAATGTAAAGCAGTAAATAATGTGCCAACAAATGTCAGAAATAAATGTAGTGCAATACCCAGATTAAGGGTCAAGCTTGTGTTCTGCTAATTTTATCTGAAATATGCTATAGATTGCACTCAGTAAATGAACAGGGTGTACGGATAATTTAACAGAAGTCTTAGACAGCTATCCATGTGTCTAAATGCCAGATTTGAAGTGACAGTAACCAATAAAGTGTAAGAGGAGATGGTTCTTTCATAATTACTTTTTCAAATAAAGTGCTCAGTATTCCTATAGTCACTGTTTGTGGGTTCCAGTCTAACACCAGACACAGCTATGCATATGTATAAATGTATGATTTCACACAACATGACTCAATAATAGTTTTAAAGGAGATGGTGCTTTGATAATTTATGATTTTCCAATAAAGTGCTCAGTATTCCTGTAGTCACTGCTTGTGGGTTCTAATCCGACACCAGACACAGCTATGCACGTGTGTAAATGCAAGATTTCACACAACAAGACTCAATAAAAGTTTTAAGGATATGGTGGTCTGAAAATGTATTGTTTAAAATAAAATATTCAGTCTTCCTGTAGTTACTGCTTGTAGGTTCTAATCCCATGGCAGCCAACTGAGAAATGACTAGCTGTCTAGTGTAATTAGTGTACATGAACATACCTCTCAATTGTCACGAATTTTGCAGAATGTAATGACTAGTGCCCCATATGTCTGGTCCTTTGATTCACAGATATATGACATTACTTGGAATGTGATTTAGTGGCAAATCTGTTATCAGAACACCTTGCTACTAATGCATGTGCACACTATGTAAAAATGTTCCCTGCCGATGTGCCTATGTACTATCATTTTGTATGGCTTGGCCCATAATGTCCCATGCTAATTGGTTGAGAGCTATGTGCATGCAACATCATCTATACGATATAAATAGTCAGTGTTTTCACAAGTGAAATCTAACATATTTAGAAGAATGTAGTAATAGTTTGTGTAGTTATATTATCTGCAAAGTTATTAATGTTCTTTTTTCTCTCTCACCCCACGCTTTCTCTTCTTTTATTTATTAATTATATTTATTAATATAATTTGATATAATCGTATTATTTGTAGTTACCTTTTATGTTGACCTTATGTAAATTTAATATTGCTTTGCTGTTAAAAGACTTTCATTTACATTATTTATTGTTGTGTTCCCCATTATATTCTTTTGAATTTATTTTGATTACTCATTGTTTTCTCTTATGTTATTAATTATATTTGTTTGGTTATGTTTATTTTTCCTTAGGTTTATATTTAATTTACTGCAGCGAGACAAGGTAGGACAGTTTTCGGTGATCCACCCGCCTTGGTTCCAATGGCTGCCACACCAAGGCACAACACACCTGGGCCGAGGCCCGGTGGCACCTCCTCTGCTACCCCTGCCCTACCTGCTTCATCAGGTAGTTCCACCTCACAGGCTGGGGGTGGTCCTCCCTCTGAGAGTTGAGGTGGAGAGGGTGCTTTTGTCACCCATTATGAACTGCCAGGTATTCTGCGTGGGCTGCTATGCTAAACTGTTGGTGCATGCCTTTGCCAGATGGAGAGCATGCTGTCCATCCTGGTGGGGCAGTCTGGCTCCAGGTAACAGCATCAACCAGTGCCTCCACAGGAGCAATGATGGTTCAGAGCTGACAGTCCCATGGGTGAGGACTTGAGTCACACTGCTACCATGTCTGACATTCATGGCACTGGGATTCCACAACACCCTCCTCAGCCAAGGTGTTCACCTCCCTCTTGTGTCACATACCAACCCTGTCTACTGTCTTATCTGTCTTGTCTGTCTACAAAAGCTTCCTCACCTTCCCAAGTTACCTCCTGCACATATGCCTATGTCCCTTCCCCCAACATTCCATTTTCACTTATAAAAAAAAAGGCACCTGTCCCAAAAAATATTGTTCCATACATTGCTCTCCATTTCACACATGTGCCCACTGCGGGTATGTGTCACTTCACCTAAAACTCATTTCACCTAAACTCATTTCACTGAGATCAAATCACCTAAAGTTCATTTCACCTAAAACTCATTTCACTGACAAGTAGTACAATAAGGCAAGTCAAAGGTATATGCCTTTTCCACACTGTAGTGAGGTCCTGGTGTTAGTATATATATATTAAGGGGAGGTTTGAGAGTGAAGCCCCCCCCCCCCACTTATTTTGGTTTTATGTTGTCTGGTTTTATTTTACATTATTTGGTAAAAGCCAACTAGGTAGGGGGGGCTATGCCCCCCACACCCCATTAATATATATATATATATATATATATATATATAATATATATATATATATATATATATATATATATATATATATATATATATATATATATATATATATATATATATATATATATATATATATATACTAACACCAGGATCACACTACAGTGGGGAAAAGGACATATACATTTCAACTGCATTAGAGTACTACTTGTCAGTGAAATAAGTTTTAGGTGAAATGAACTTTGGGTGATTTGATCTCAGTGTGAAATGAGTTTAGGTGAAATGAGTTTTAGGTGAAGTGACACGTACCCGCCCACTGCACACACTTAATTTGGTTCAATTGGCTTTACAACACACATATGTTGTCCTCACCCCCCCCCGGGGGAGTGACAGTCCAAATTCAGATAAAAAATTAGAAGACATTGGTAGCTTTTGTTGTTTCCTACACCCTTTCTGCACATGCCTACATGCCTTTCACTATGATTTCCCCCCTGCACCCCATTTCACCATTGTCTTTTCTCCCATGTTTCTTTTCTTTAAAGAATGTTTGTGTGATGCTGCATGACGTGCAGCATCACCAAGCTAAGCTGAATTGTGGTATATTTATATATGTATTTGAAAAAATAGCAATCACATTCAAAAATCACACCTGTACCCTGAACCATTGCACCTGCAGAACAGTGCACTAACCCACCAAGCCACATAGCTCTTAATTAATGCAGGTGTTTTAAGCAAAACAGAGTAATTGTCAAGTTTCCGTCATTAAGAGTATTCAAGCCATGCTGAGCTTTGTGCCACATCACACAAATCAGCTATAAGATTAATGAAAAAAATAGGAGTGTAACTTGGACTCTGGTAGAGAAATACATCACTATAAAGCCATACACATAAGAATAGATGTAAGTGAGGTATCTAACAGCAGGTAACTGTGCAATTATATCTAAGAATAGATGTAAGTGAGGTATCTAACAGCAGGTAACTGTGCAATTATATCTACAACATGTAAAAATACACCTGCTACATGGAAAAATAGGAGTTTAAATGTGTCTCTGGTAGAGAAATACATCACTATAAAGCCATCAGTGTTGTGCTAGTTACTTATAAAAGTAATAAGTTACTATTACTAGTTACTTTTAAGTGAAAGTAATATATTGCTATTACTTATTACTTTTCTAAACAAGTAATATATTACTATTGCTAGTTACTAACTAAAGTAGCTAGTTACTTTTGAGTTACTTTTACATAAGTATAGTTTATCAATTGTCATATTCTGATTTATTCACGTTACTTGTGTTTAAGGAATACATGCTTACTGCACATGAATATGTGTATTATTAAAGCTGTATACACACCATATTACAATAAAGATAAATATAATTTTAAAGTTTACAAAGTCCCACAGACTAATCTTTATAGTCAGAGTCACAATTTAATACTTAAACTAAGCTACACACAGCCAGCAACACAAGACCCATAACAAGTTACAACCCATTAAATTTTCAACAACATACATTAGGCTAATCTGCTAATCTAATAAAAGTGATGCTGAGAACACAAAAATACTTACAGAATATGTCATAAAGGTCTAGCAAGACTACTATCATAACAAAGTCAACCAAAATATCACTATATATAATTATTCACATCACAATGACTAAAAAATTACTACACATTTTTGTTGGCTCGAAGAAGGAGCAACCTTTCAAAGTGTTTGTCAGTGAGTCTATTTCTTCTTGCAGTCAGCACTTGTCCACAAAGACTGAACAGGCGTTCAACAGTTGCACTAGATGGCAGAGGTGTATTAGTGTTCAGAAATATCTTCTTGACTATAGGGTAACTCTTGAGAGAAGATATTTCTCTGGAAAGGTCAGCCAGATAGATTTCCATTTGAGAAGATATGCTGACACTGGCTGCTGTCGATTCTTTGAAGTTGAAGAAGCTATCTTCAGCTGTTAGTGCAGAAGCTTTAGATGACCCATGCTCATGTTCATCCAGTTTCTGCATGGCATCAAGGACAAGAGCCTTGCCTCTGAGTTTCTGCTCTTTGCTGTTCATCCATCTCAAACAGAACTGTGGATGCACTATGCTAGCCAGAATGAGCTCTTCCCACTCCAGAAAGTGATTGAACCGGGCCTCAATGCCTTTAAGAAGAGCATTGACTAGTGGCACAATGAGCTTCACAGACTGCCTGACTTCGGTCAACTTGCTTTTCAAGCACATAATGGTGGGGATCAAGATTCCCATGAAGCATTTCAGCTCTGACTGCAGGATGTCCAGAGCCATTGCCAGGGACTGCATTGCTTGCACAAACTCAGCAACAAAGGTAATTTCAGCTGGCCTGAAGATGGCAATTCCAATCTCTTCACATATCTCATTCAGCAAGCCTTCACCCTGAGTTGCAATGCGGTGAATTCTCTCCATCGCATAGAAAGTGGAATTCCATCGCGTCACATTGGGAAAAATCAGTCCCAGATCACAATTATTGCGAACCACCTCAGCAGCTTAGGTGCTGAGACTAGCCTTGTTCCAAGCAGCATAGCATTTGGCCATGGTGCTTTGCATGATCTTTTTATACTGTGCATCATCAGAAGCAGATTCAGCATCATGCATGGCAACTAGATTCAATGTATGTGCTGCACATCTCAGATGGGGAGGCAGTGAATAGGTGCTCTCACTTTGCCCTGACTGACTCAGCACGGTTGTCACACTGTTGTAAATCAATTCACCCTCGCCATTGTTATCCTCATCTTGGGACAGAATGCCTGTAGTCTGAGATCTCTCACATTCTGCGAAGACATTGAAAGCCTTGTCGCACACACCTTTTGATCTATCTTGTACTTGATGTGAATGCTCTCAAGAGTTGATGCTATGAGATCATATATATGCCTCCCCTGTATTCTCAAGCATGACAAAGCATCTGACTATTGTTGAAGTGTGTCAAAGTTGATCCAGTGGGTCATGACGCCAAAGAAACTATGATTCCAATGGGTTCAAATGTCAGCTGTAGTGCAAACAATTGAAACACTTGCAAAAGATTCCATCAGATTTTCCTTCATATCACTGAACTGTTTCTCCACCTGTTTGACAAGAGTTTTCCTGCTCATGACCACCTTTCCTGGCTGCAGGCCAGTCACAAGGTTGATGAAGGATGGCTGCTTGACAATGCTGAAACACTGCATGTCATTCATCACAAAGTCAATGATCAAACAATCCACCTTGGACTGTGCTACATGACCAGAACCAATGAATGCTGTAATAGACGGCTGTGTCAATGATTTGTTGTCTGACTTGTCAGGCCCGGAATCAACTGCTTTCCTTTTCAAACTATTTAGCTTTCCAAGAACGATAGCATGTGATATCTGAAGATGCTTTTTTAAATTTGACATACTGTATGCTGAAGTTCTGTAGGTCTTCTTTGTCGGTGCCGGTGGACATAGCTTACATTTCACATCAGTGTTTTTTTCTGTCATTTGTAATTAAGTCAAATAATTCTGTGTAAAGGGATCATTCAAATACATTTTGGCTTTCCATCTCTGAGTGAAAACGCTAAGCAGAAAAATAAACTGATGTACATGGAATATCTATATATTGCAAATGTTTTATTTCATAATCTCTGTCAAAATGTGGCTCTGATTAGCTGACGCTTAAAATAAAGGGACTGCCAGAAATACAAAAAAAAGTTAGCTGTATATTACTTTTTTTTTTTTTTTTTTAACATGAACCTACAGTGAATGCATTTTCTAAGTTTTCTTTAATAGCTGAATAAAACACTGATTTTGTATCTGAAACACCCAAATAGCATACAGATCAGCATAAACAACTGAAATGCTGCAAGAGGACACTGTTATGTTAGAAAAAAAGTGAAACCCTGTCATTTGCACTGGCTATGGGTATGGTTTCGCCTGCAAAAATTTTTTTCTATAAAAAAGTACCTCTTTGGGCATTTGAAAAGGTGGCAAGCCCATTACTTATTTGGTCTGCCTGTAGCCTCATTTTCAAAAATATGTCTACATGTAACCAAATATCCAAATTATTTTACCCTAAGGAATGTATGATGTTTAATTAACACAATATACATTACAACAACTATATTACCAGTAAAGTAGATCAAAGATGGCCATACACAGTAAAAGCTACCTTTATTGTACCACTTCAAATCACCAGTGGTCATTTCCTTCTGTCAAGACATGCAGTGGAGAAATTCAACTGCCTGTCACTAGCGGGGAGTAAAATGACATGGCAATCATTCTTTAAATGGCTTTTCTGCTGGACTTTGTTGTTTTAAATAACTAAGTATTCCACAAACAATAGAGTTTGTGCTACCCGCTGCTGTTTTTGAGTTTGCCGCCCCTCCCCTTCACAAAATAAAATATACCTTTTGTGAGGATTTTTCCAGTCATAGTATCTGGCTGTCAATCCACAAACATTTAAAACATAAAAGAGAAGACAAGTGTTCCAGATTATGCAGAATGCTCTGCATTCAACCATAAATTAACCCATTGTTCTGCAATGAACAGTTTTGGCTCTGCCACACAGCTTTTGATTGGTTCATATACCACAATTACTGTCAATCGGCATCAGAGCCCCCCTAGAGCAGCCCTTCCTGTGGCAACCTCCTACCCCCCCAAAAGCAGCTTCCTACCAAGCCATTCCAGTGTTCCATTACGTGGCTATTTCTCCCGGTTACCATCAACATTGTTCAAACCTGTCAATGTGCATACTGCTTTCTTACTGCAATGATTACAGATGTTGAACTAAAATAGCGCAAACACTGATAGCCATTTGCTAAACAAACAATACAGTCTCACAATGAAAATAGACTTAGCATGACCAGTAAACTTCTCTGCCCTTGAAAATCACATTAATTGAAATGGCATTAAAACTCTCATTCAAAGAAAATTCATCTAGCCAGTGGAGGATTATGTTTACTTTTGGGCTGTTTTCAAACCATAGGCTCCTTGCACACATTTTAGGGATGTGCATACATGTATGTGTTCTTTGATTCACCTTCCTGATTGCATTAAATGATATTCCTTGTATAATACAGCACCACTTGTTAGAATGTGTTTCAAATTTGTAGCTTTGAACAGTCTTTCAATAAACAATGTATGAATCAATAATGACAAAACTACCCATTTCAGAAAATGTCAACCATAAAAGGCCACTCAGACACACACCCACACACCCATGCACACACGCACACATGCACACACACACCCGCCCACGCACCTACGTACACATATGCACACACACACTCACACACACACACACACACGCATGACATAAGCCATAGCATTACAGATTTTACACTGATGTCAGTAGATTCAGTCAATACATTATTTGTACTATTCCTGCTAACCAGATCAGAGACTGCTAGTAATAGTGATTAAACAACAGCACAGGTAAGTAACTTGTATCCACAGAAGGCATCTGTACCCAACAATAATATCCTGTAAAACAAATAAAGTATTCACCAAGGCACCAAATATCACTTCCAAAAGTATCCACAGATACCACCAAGGATCGAAAACCAGCTAAAATACTTTGAAAACACAGCTTTAATAAGCCTTGGTGGTACCCGTGGATACTTTTGCAACAATAATATCCACTTTAGTGTGTTCATTTCAGATGGTTCATTATGGTAATTAATACATACATTAATTAAAAGCAACATTAATAAAGTATTTAATATCACTTCACACAATTGGACGCTAGTCTTACAAAGCTAGATCAGTGACGGTTTAAATTACGCAGACAAGAGGTTAGTTACTTTCTTCCATGCATAGCCCCCTACCCAAGCCAGCAGTCATAGCCACTTATGTGTACCTTTCAAAGTCTGGTTATGGTGCAGTAAGGTCATCATTTCTTATTTCAGCTTTGTCCCAGACAGGCACCGCACATTAAAAGTATTCCAAGTTGTTTCATATAAATCCCATTATTTCTGCAAAGCCAGAATAATGAGTAAACAACAGCAGACAATTAGCTATACAAAATCTGAAACTCAAGTTATTTAGTTACTGCAGTCCTCGATGACTTACCAGAAAGCCATATATTTTATGAGGAAATGTATCCTCAACGTCTTTGCTCAAAAACCCTGGAAAAAGTCAAAGAGCAGTGGATGGAAGAAAGCCCACCAATCAGGGATAATTTCTAAATATTGTTAGTTCACTTATAGCCTTAGTGCAGCAGTTTGCATCAACATGCACTTTCAGAACAGTAAGAGGCATAACACTCTAACGTCTTGCATTAGTGACAGACTGTAATCCTCAAGTGATTTACCAGGAAATCAAAAATTCTACAAAGGACAGGATGAAAATATAAGACAAATCAGGGCAGTTGAAAGGTTGATGGGGAAGAGATCAATGAACATTTCCTAAAAATGGAGCAACAGGAAGGTATACACATCTGATCGATTGCCTGTTAGGGTTAAAACAATAGTTACCTGTAACGCCTACACAGAATGGCAACAGGAAACTGAAGCTTTGTACTTTCTTTACATGCCCTGTATTTTACCAGAATTTCTTATGTATGTACTTTCGATTTGTAACAGGTAGCAATACATCAGCTTATTTATTTGTCCTGGTGCGTTTTCAGTTATTGCTTATTTTTCTCTTCAAATAACCATGAATGGCAACACAGGAAAGGGAAATCAAGCAACTGTGCAGGTGCAAACAACTACGTTAATCAACCACAAGGCGCCAACACGGAAATCTCATTCTTTTCTTTTTTTTAATAGTGGGTGGCGTGTGTCCATGCGTATAACACATATGCATGCATGGTCCTCCTTAAAGGAGAAGAATTTTTTTTTTTTGGTTTTGGAATGCGGACTGCCCCTCTCACTCCACCAGCTACATGGCTGATTTCAAGTAAAAAGAAACGCAATAGTAATTGCCACTTGCGTTACTAGTTATTAAAAAAAGTAATATATTACAATTACTGTGTTACTATATTGAGAAGTAATGCAGAATATTACTAGTTACTTAAAAATGTAACATATTACAGTAATGCATTACTTTTGTAATACATTACTCCCATCACTGAAAGCCATGCACATAATAATAGATGTTACTGAGCTATGTAACAGCATGCAAGTGTGCAATTATATCTATAACATGTAAAAATACACCTGTTATAACAAACAGTGACCTAGTAGCTCAATCTGTTAAATACTGTGTCCTAGATTCAAATACAGCCATGTCTAGCATTTAAAATACATGTATGTGTACATCACCAGTATAAATTCTGATATGTATGACTGTCTCATCACTTATTTATCCACCCAAAGCAATACAGTTAGAATGCCTGCTTCTAAATAATAGCAGTCAAAAGCCTACAGATAGGACCACATTTAAACTATTCTTATTACAACACTAGAAAGTGCATAGAATGTCAGGTCATGCATCAGTATGAATTTCCAAAACATTTTGAAGTATGTAGTTTAAATGAGGCCTAGTCATATCAGACTGTAGCTCACAATGATTTACTAGTGATACTACAGACAACTACAGCAGCACAAGTTAGATACATATATGGAGCTCATACTCGAACCAGTGTTCTAGAAGACTACCATGACATACCATCCGACTGATTGACATAATGGTTAATATACCCCCTACCTTGTTCTAGTATACGACAAGCATGTTTCCCTTTACTCTGTTAACAATACCTTTGGCTAGCATACTTGCCTTAAACACATACTTTACTTTCCAGTAGGGTGGGTACCTCAATCAGACTCTGGTTGTACACCAAGGCTGCCACAGATCACACAGTTTCTCTTAAGTGTTGTTGCTCTGCACATTCTGCAGCCTCTCTAACTATGCCTATTACCTACAGTAGCAGCATCAATTTCAGCCTGTAGCACACACATCTGTATGTAACAAGTAGCTGCTTCAAACATTCTCTCTGTGCTGACATAATCCCTACCCTAGTAATTTCCAACCCAAAATGTGAGGAAGGGGATGGAATCTATATTGAGGCCTTATATATATAGTTGACTAGTTGCATGGGAATGACTGATTATACTGCACATCCAATGTGTATGCTACATGTAGCATTCCTGAACCACAGATTGGTTCAGAGGCAATCACCTGGTAATGAGAACCATTTTAAAAAGGCAAATGCCTAGCTAGGGGAACCGTTGTGTATGAGAGTACGTTTATATGGTTAACTTATTCACACAGTAGTCATATAGCTGTATCTTTCAACAGAGAAGTTTTGTACTCCATCAGGTATGTAACCATTTTGTTTTCAACATGATGCATATGTTTGAATATACTTAGGGGGAATGGGGATTACATCAGTAAGCCTTTCTTAGAAATGTAATGATGACATGCCAGTGATCTCCAGCTGTGTTACACCTACGGAGGATGTAGAGTACAGCAAAGGTATAATGCTGTATGTTAACTAGTTACACAGGTCTCCTGGAAATTTCCTTTGTTACCAGTTGTAGTAGTAGCCTGCTATTTGGTTGGCACTGTTGTTTATACATATGTTATGGGTGGAGGGTGGTTCTCTGCTATGGGGAACATTACAATGGACTGCTGTGTTCTTTGTGTGATCATACATTAGTATCTGTAATGTCACAAACAGCAGTTGGTCATTATTGCTACTATCCTAGTTGCTTGCACAACCTTTGTATGTTTGGCACACTGTTGATTAAGAGATGTGTAATCAAGTGGGGAATATTAATAGGCTTCTGTTACTGCTGTATTTCTACACACTGTACTCCCATATGTGATCCTGATATGTACTCTCATTTATTTATATTTCAGGAGATAGCATGCATGCCGGATGCCATGCACCTTTCACTGAGGTAGAAAATTACATCATTATTAAGGGCTTGAGACAATGCCCCAAATCCTGCTCAACACAGGGAAGGCAAAAAGGAAAGAGTGTACAGCCTTTTGGGATGAACATTTGCACAGCATTAATGCTGTGGGTTACCAGAATCACACATATGAGCAGGTGTGACACTGTGCCACCGACATGATCAACTTGGCACTCAGATGTGCAGCACACATGACCAGGGATCATCAGATCACTGGTGGGCCTGCAGCAGAATATCCTCTGTCAGCCACTGAAGAATTCCTGGTGAGCCTTGCAACACAGGACAGCTGCCAGACATTCATCACCCAATATGTCATGGATGTAGGTGCAATGGTTTCCACTCAAGAGGGCCGACCAGGTATGCTTAGTTGGATCAGCACTGGAATACTGTAGTATTCAGCGTGTCAGGGTGCACATAGTTTTACATGGGTGTCAGGTGTTTTGGGGGGGAGGTTAGCTGCAGTTTTAAGCTCATGCACAGTTTGTGACCCACATACCTGTTAGCATAGCAGCTAATGTAAATGTGTGATATTTTGAAGTAGTAGGCCTGTTATACTGTCACATGTGCTGCTGTGTACATTATCTTATCTTCACATTTTTCCAGGACCATCAGGAATAGGAAGAGGGCATACTCCTACTGCTGGTAAGCACAAAACTGTTTTGAAAGAGATGTAGATTTAGTTCACTGTATTTGCTCAAGTGTCATTGCAGGCCTGCTGGCTGGACTGATGTACTGTCTGCATGCTTGCCAACTGTACAGATATTTTCAGACTGTACACAGTTTAGCCTCATACATATGTCTTGTAGGTGTGACCACAGTGATTGATTTGACAGTATTGTCAGGACATTACAGATTGCCATAACTACCAGCTGTGCAGAGTATTGCAGAATGTCAACAGTGCATATTGTTTATGTTTTGCCCATGAGATTACTGTTTAAAGAACATTTATTTCCATATGATCAAAAAATGGACCAGAACAACACCTTAACCTCCAACTGTAAGACGGTAATCCTCCATCTATGCTATGTTTAGTAAAGCAGCGAGTGAACCACGA
This sequence comes from Protopterus annectens, assembly GCF_019279795.1. Taxonomy (NCBI): domain Eukaryota; kingdom Metazoa; phylum Chordata; order Ceratodontiformes; family Protopteridae; genus Protopterus; species Protopterus annectens. Next base: position 916,565,822 of record NC_056729.1, read on the forward strand.
CTCGAACAAAGAAAAATGTTTAATAGCAAAGTTCTCACAAATAAACGTATCCAAATTACAAAGGGTTAAGTGCTTTCATCTGCACAAGCAGACTTCATCAGAACAAATAAAACAGTTTGAACACTTCCATTTAAAAACTTTTTGGCACCACAAAATCATTACTCAGATTTAAAGTGCTAGTGCAACAAAACTATGTAACTAGACGTACTATATTTAGTCTCTTCTCATTTCATTAGATTTTAACAAGTGTGAATTATTACAATAATAATACTTTGCTCTAATAAATTAATAATAAACCATAATTAGTGAATAACAATCTTAAAAAAGCTTTAAAACCTTCCTAACAAGTTAAAAAAATAAAAAATAATTAAATCTTGGTATAATAAATATGTTAAGTGGAACATGTGTATATAATAAAACATTTAAACTACTTCAGTACATATCACATACTAATAACTATTCTTATATATTTTATGATAACAGCAAAAATAGTTTTATAGATATAAAATCATTAATACCTGGTTCCCTAGTGGCATCTGTCAAAATCTGCCATACACTTTCTCTTTTGCCCAAAAGTGCTTTGTAGTTACCCCCTCGAGGGGATATATTAACTTGATCAATTATGGCAAATTTGAAACTGTGTGTATCCCCACTTTTGCTTATGTGTCTATACAGTGCATTATTTGTATCTTGGTACATATGGTCGTATATACGTTTCCTAAATTGCCGTTCGGTCTTGCCTATATAAAAGGCAGAACATGATGTGCACTTTGCCAGGTATACTATGTTTTTTCTGTTACAATTTCCCATTCTAAATTTTACAAAAGTCTTGTTGATATCGTCCAGTCTACAACCTGTCGTTTCATTTATAACTGAACACTGGTTGCAAGACCCACATTTCCTAGTAGTTTTACTCAATCTATAACCATCAGAGTCATTTGTCATTTTTTCTTACACCCTCTTAATGTTCTTACCCATTTTATAAACAAAACAAGGTCTTTCTCCGACTACTTTCTTAACTTCTTCATCAATGATTAAGGTGTTCCAATGTCTACTAATAATGAAAGAGGGATGAATTTTCAAGGGGGGCGGTTTTTTCCACCGCCCTCGAAATGGAATTATCGGCAAAGGTCAAAGATACAAAGAATGCACTATATAGACACGTAAGCAAATGTGGGGATACACACAGTTTCAAATTTGCCATAATTGATCAAGTTAATATATCCCCTCGAGGGGGTAACTACAAAGCACTTTTGGGCAAAAGAGAAAGTGTATGGAAAATTTTGACAGATGCCACTAGTGAACCAGGTATTAATGATTTTATATCTATAAAACCATTTTTGCTGTTATCATAAATTATATAGGAATAGTTATTAGTATGTGATATGTACTGAAGTAGTTTAAATGTTTTATTATATACACATGTCCCACTTAACATATTTATTATACCAAGATTTAATTATTTTTTATTTTTTTAACTTGTTAGGAAGGCTTTAAAGCTTTTTAAGATATAGTTATTCACTAATTATGGTTTAATATTCATTTATTAGAGCAAAGTATTATTATTGTAATAATTCACACTTGTTAAAATCTAATGAAATGAGAAGAGACTAAATATAGTACGTCTAGTTACATAATTTTTTTGCACTAGCACTTTAAATCTGAGTAATGATTTTGTGGTGCCAAAACGTTTTTAAATGGAAGTGTTCAAACTGTTTTATTTGTTCTGATGAAGTCTGCTTGTGCAGATGAAAGCGCTTAACCCTTTATAATTTGGATACATTTATTTGTGAGAACTTTGCTATTAAACATTTTTCCTTGTTTGAGTCGTGGTTCACTCGCTGCTTTACTAAACATAGCATAGACGGATGGTTGCCGTCTTACAGTTGGATGTTAAGGTATATTTCCATATGATTACAGATGTGAGTTAGAAAATAATGTCCTCATGTCCTACTATAGCAGGTTGGGAGTTATACAAGTGTGTAATAGTGCCAACAGTGTATACAGCTTAACCTCTATTGCAACATAGTACTGCACAGCACAATAGTGCAGGTATTAATGTAATGCTTTTCCCTTTTTATCACAGGTGACCAGGAAGGTTGGTCTTTGTCCCTTTCACAACCTGATGTCAGGGTTTCTTCAGACTCTGATGATGATGGTGGCCAAAGTGAAGCACAACTGGGGGTTGCAGGGGCTGAATCTGACACAGGGGTTGACAGCCCTCATCTGCCCTCATTATCAACGTACACAGCCAGTATGCCTATGCATACCCAGTCCACTGTGGCCACAGATATTGGACAGTTGGAGGGTGAGGACATTGAGCAGGGAAGTGTGGCTACTATGGCTGTAGTGACTGTCAACAATGGCCATAGCCAAACAGTTGGAGAGATTCCACACAGGTGGATTGATAGGGGTGCTCGTAGGAGGTCTACTATCCCTCCACCACCTGTTGCAGGTGTCTCATCTTGCGTCACGCTGTGTATGTTTAGGGCCATCATGGAGGCATAGGCACATTCAGAAAGGAACTCCAGACGAATGCTCAGGGGTATGGATGCAGCACAGTCTGATATTCGTGACTGTCTCCACCAGATTGCTGATATCCTGGACCAGTTCACTGACACAGCGGAAAGATGTTAGTCTGACACAGATCAAACACTATCTGTCTTTGATTGCACATTGTCTGTGATGGAACATCTAGTTGGAGTTGAGCGTTGGCCTCATGGATGTAGGTCAGAAACCACATCTGCTGAGAGTCAACGTGACCATGCACAATCAAGCTCCCATAGTGACAGTACATCCAGCACTCCAGGGGGCAGGCCATGGGCTTGTGGTCCTGATCAGTCCCATGGTGGACACGTTCCCAGCAGACAGCAGTCAGCAGTCACCTTAAGGGTGACCTTGGGCATGGAGGTTTCAGTGCAACTCCTGGCAAAGCCAGTTCACATATTTGGGGGTGGAGATGAACTGTCAGCTCTACCATGTACAGCTCACAGCTGTCCAACATACAGACATGTGGGCTAGCACTGTGCTTGGCTTTGTACACGCAGACACTCACACACCATTGTCACATTCAAGTCACCTACAGACACACACACTACATTTCCATGGTCCATTCTGCCTGCATCCCTTCCTGACTCACACACAAGCTTGCTAACCTAGAAGGTCTACCTAGGCCTCCTGCACACCCAAACATCACCCAGTGCAAGTGATGATATCTATGCCACATCCCTCTCATCTTTGTCTCTGATGCAGAGGAATAAAGCTATGTGTCTGATGCACAGGGTGACTATCTACATTAATATGAATTTGTTTCATCAAATGTTGCTTTTGACATGCTACTTGTACTGTTCATTTTCAGAATTTGTACATTGCCATTTATAATGACTATACCATAATAGTGTGTGTTTTGTATGATGGATGCTGTTGTAAAGGTTGTGTAGTCACACAATGACACCATCCACAATTTCCTGTAAACAGGTATAATGACTTGATTTGCATTAGGGTGAAACTGTGCTTCACATGGATGTAGAGCCTGTTTCATATAGGATGTAGTCTCAGGGTTACATACCTGTCTCTCTAACATGTCCTATACATACCACCTTCAAGGTGTAGGTCTATAGAACAGGTAATTCTGGTGCTACTTGTTTCATGGATATGCAAGAGATCCACAGTGGGGTATAACTCTGTCCTGTATCATACACCTCCCCTCCAAAGCATGTAGGGACAGACTACACATATATAGCCTTTACATGGTCTGCATATGTTATGTACACCATATAGTGCTTTACTGAGGAACCTCTGTCGATCTCAGATATGGCTGGCTAGTTTTATACTAAAGGTGGCATTGCACCAGTGATATGTCTGTTGAATGCTGATTACAGTGAAACAATAGCTTCCTTGGATTTACATGCCATACCATTGTTTATAGGTTGTGCAACATAGAATGATGTCCACAATATTACAGACAAGTGACAGGCAAAGGGTAGATCACTATCTATGTCCATAAGTCACAGACTACTCAGTCAAGGTGTGCTGGCAATACAATAGTTACCAGGGGTGGATGACTTCCCAAAGGATAGTATTGTGTATTTCTTGATATTTAGTGTTAGCCTATGACTCTGATGACAGCTGTATATCTGTGTCAACCCCTCCTGGAGAACATTTGTTTCAGTGTGGGATTCAATGACAGCTCATTATTTGCATGAAGTTAGCGGTTACTCGAATGTTAGATTGTGTGTCAGCTTGACTTATGCACTTATAGGCTGTTTCTCCATGACATGTTGCTCTATGTGTTGATATGTGCATTGTTTTCAGAGTGCATATCGGGGTGCTGAGGGTATTTGTTATCTGGACTTACTCTATGAGGTGTTAATGATTTATGTAGGTTAAATGTCAGTGCCTCAGCTCATGTCTGCTTTGGATTTTGTGTGATGGGTGCGGCGTGTGTACCACTGACTACCTTATAGACATTAGGAGTACTTTTATGTGAGAGCTTTGCCTCCAGTGACATTGTGTATATACATCTCTCACATACCATATCAGTTTGTTTGATAATGAAGTGGTGGTTGTTGATAAACATGGGGTGATTTCTACATTGCCTCAGGATGACCATATCCACCAAGGTGGTAAAGATCACAGTGGGAATCCTCATATCCATGGCAACAGATCCTTAATTATTGGTTAAACAGTTGTATTGAGAATATCAATGTCACAAGTATCAGTTCCACAGCTATGGGGACAATGCTTGACACTGCATGCTGGTTGTCCTGTGTGCAACTCGGTACTGGAGTTAATGCCATCATGGTTTCTAAGAAAAATGTCACCCAAGGTGTCTGGTTCTGTACAGAACACTGCCAAACACTGGAAGAGAAAGTAATACGTACACCCTATAAAGTTAGGGATGATATATTTAGACAGTTATTCTGAAGTTACAGACTAATCAATCAGTGCATACTGGAAAAGAACAATTACCTTAAGCAGAATGCTGGAAACAGGGGAGTCATCTGAATTATTGCTGCCTGGCTACTACTACTTGTGGTCTCAACACAGCCTACTGTGGTGAGATACAAAGCTCCTATTCTTTGTCTCTTACCAGAAGCAAAACATTAGCACCAAGCTCAAGATAAGAAGTGGGCCACAGCCTGTTTGTTGATCCACACACTTGTCACACATGATGCAAGGCTCTGTAGGCTTGTTGTAGCCTTTTCCAGGTGGATGTCTTAATTAACAACTAGACCAGTCATTTGACATTTGCCTATATTATGCCTTGAGTTCCAAGGCTCGCAGCATTTGGCTAGGGTAATGACCTGATGGTGATCAAGAGCACACCTGCTGCATCACAATATAAGGTTAAGTCTCAGGTGACATAGATATCCAAGGTTGCTCTATCAAGCTCCACAGCAGTTGTGATCCATGTTAGGTGTCAGTTCACAGCAATTCATGCAGCCTAGCTTTCAACAGCATAATGGTGGTGATCTGCGTGACATGGGTGTGAGGCCTACTGCAGATAAGTAGCCAACCTTGGAAAATGTCTCTGTCCCTCTCACATGTCCTAGGTATGTCATACTGCACGTTTATGTCCCTGGAACACTAAACTGTTTTCCCACATCATTTCACACAACATTTGCTGTCTGGTTGTTTGACAGACATTGTAGGCTTGCAAGGCTAAAGTAATGATAGACTCAGAAATAAACCGCTCCAACGTCAAGCAAAAACTTTGATGTTGGAGTGGTTTATTTCTGTCTATCGTTATTTTTCCAGTTACACAGTATCAACCTTATTACCAAGGCTAAAGTAATGGCAGAAAAGTTTTCTGTGCATGCATGAACATGCACATCTTCACTGCAAAGAGTGCCTACAGAGAGTGTGTTTGAGGCTGTGAACCTCAAGGTTGTAGCAGCATGACCCTTACTTTGCTGGAGTTGTACATTGTCACGTCATTGTACATGTCATGCTCATAGTATGCTAGTACGATCATGCCTAATAACAGGATTATGGTTCATTCAAGTGTCACAAGCCTGGAAAAGCAGTGTACTCAATCTACCATGGTATCCCACACTGTCACATATTGTTTTATCTTAGAATGACACCATAAAGGTAATAACATGTTACATGTAAGCATATGCCAAGCCACTGCCTTATCATGGCCTCTTGGGATGTATACACAAGCAATAATCTATTGCTAATGGCATTATCTCTGACTAATGTAGAGATGTGGACAGCGTCCCCAAACCTCTACTCCTACTCCACACAAACACAACATGTGAGAGATACATCTACATTAAAAACCTTGAATCCATGCTCTCTCACACCTGTCGGTACATATGACAATGAGAAGGATGCCAACATGCCCACCTCACCTGGTACTCCATTGAAACCCACATCACACATACCTACATATGCAGAGGTCTGTACCAGAAACATGCCTAAATACAAGACACCTCACAAACAGAAGTGCAAGCATGCTACACATAATAGTACCTCTGAGAACACAGTACACATAATAATAGCTAATGCACCACTGTCTTGCTGGTCAAACCCTTACTGCAAAACACAAATTAAAACATATTAATCATAGATGATTACATCGTGAGTCACACTGATGTCCATCCCACTAGGCTAGTTAAGGTAAAGGTCTCAGTCAGCTGTCTGTGAGGTGCCAGGGTATGGCATTCACACATACAGTCAAATCTATCAACAACAGGCACTGTTATGACTACATCATAGTTCCTGTTGTTGTGTAAGACTTGAGACATACCTCTCTGGACTGTGTGATGACAGACATGATTGAGCTCTCGCACTATGTGTGTCAGGCAGGTATGTCCTTGGCTGTCAGCTGCATTTTACCTTCACCTAGGATGATACCTCAATATAAACAGAAGATGATTGACTTCAATAATAGTCTAAGCATCTGGTGTCAACCTAAGGGGATCCACTATCCATCAGCCTGGGATGACATGCTCAACAGACCTAAATGCTTTATCACAGATGGTGTTCATCTGTCACCCCTTGGATTTCTGATAGTGGCCAAGGCTATTGCCACCCCCATAGTGCCCTTTTTAGGTGGTGTCTCAAGGACAAAATTTCCAATGTAAACCCCCCCATGTACAAACAACCTCAAGGTTATGCTGCTAAATTCTTGGAGTGTCAACAGGAAACTGCAGTCATTGGAAGCTGTCCTCATCATGGCACACGCAGACCTTTGTGCAGTCACAGACACCTGGTTCAAGGCTGTAGAAAGCACCACAACCATACCAGGCTACATCTCCTTCCACACGTGCAGACCTCAAACTGAAGGTGTGCAAACTAATGGTGGCAGTTTATAAATATTCATTAAGGGTACATGCACACCCACATTGATTACACAGTATGATTCCATGGATACACTTTAGGTGCTATTGAATGTTTGTGGGGCACCTGTCAAGTCATTGCCAGCTACAGGAGCCCCATGAATCAGGACACCCACTCTACTTATTTGGATCTAAATATGTCTATCAAGATACATCTGGACACCATGGTTTGGAGTGACTTTTACTACCCAATGACTGGGTAGATTACTTGTGCTCAAACTCACTTGCCCAAAGGTTACTTGGCTTCATTATCTCCAATGCCCTGGGCCAACTGGTTGACATCCCCACAAGGGGAGCTAACATACTGAATTGGGTGCTTACCAATATGGGCAAGTACTGTAGCACCCCCACTGTGAGGTCCTCCCTGGTGAGATCTGACCACAAATCAGTCTCATTCAAATTAGGTATCACACTTGACAACGCCTTGCAGTAAATATACTGAAGACATTCACCAATCCAGATTATAACCTCCTATGGGATGGTATAAATAGCTTCACTGCACCTCCTCCCTCAGATGTAACTTGCAACTATGCTGAGCTCTACACCAGTGCTTTACACAAAAACCTGTATGACTACATTGACTCAGCTGTACCTGACATGAACACAACAAGCTCCTCATGGTAAAGCAAACCTACCTTGTGGACAACTGCCAGTAACAGGCTTTAGAATAATAGGAAAACATTGCTGTCTAAGCGTAGGAGGGAGGAAGCCTCCTTTAACTGGAAACAGTCCCTCCTCAGCTTAAACTAGCAAATAAGTGTTGTTATGAAGTCCTCCAAAACAAAGTATGGGTCCAAATTAGCCTCCTCCACAAATGACAACCACAAGGCATTCTATAGTTACATCTGTAACCCAAAAGGAAAAGCCCACATTTGTGTTAAACTTGTAGTTAATGATACCTCATATATAGAGCCTGTTAACATAGCTAACCTGTTGGCTGACAGGTTCTGTGAAACCATCACTCCCTTGTCCCCACTACACGTACCCCATGACATCCCTACCACCTGCCTCCAACTTGTATTTCTAAACAGCAGGTCAAAAAATGTCCTCCCTATGGACAAAAACACAGCATCTTTGGGGCCTGATAATATCCTAGGCTGAGTTCTACATGAGTTCCAACATGGAGTACTAACACCATTGGGAACTCTTTGCAATCATAGTGTAACCACTGTCTTTGTCCCAGCTGACTGGAAGACGGCCACAGTTATCCTCTTGCACAGAGGTGGTGCATCCAATGACCCCAGAAACTATATACCTATTATCTTGACTAGCCATATCTGCAAGGCCAGGGGGCAAATCATCATGGACCTTATCAATAAAGATATAGGTAATCTCCACACAGCTGACCTTACTCAGTTTTGATTTGTCAAAGGGAGATCATGCCTGTTAAACCTGGTGGATGTCTTTGAGACAGTCACCAAGGATCTGGATGAGGGGAAATCTGTACATACAGCCTACCTAGACTTAGCCAAAGCATTTGACACTATCCCCCACTTGGCCATCATTGACAAAAGCACTCAACTAGGCATCGACCCTTATATCATTAGACGGGTTGTTCACTGCCTCAATGATAGAGGTCACATATTCAAAATAGGAGAATCCACCTCCAATAGTTGAGATCTAACCAGTAGTGTTCCACAGGGTTTAGTCATGGGCCCTCTACTGTTTGGAATCCATTTATCCAAAGTCCAAGCACAAAGTATATGTATGTGGCTGACAAGGTATGCTGATGCCTGCAAAATGATAGTGGTCGTTGTATCTCCAAAGTATGTCAACATCCTATATGAGGGTCTTACCTGAACAAATGATTGCTGCCAAAGTCATGGCCTTAAAAGCAATGCAAATATATGTATTATCATTGCTTTCAGTAACAGTGATGTTCCTGCTAAGTACCACATCAATAGTAACACCTGACATACATACTCAGGAGTGAGAGACCTGTGCACAAAGGTTGACAGCTAACTTAGCTTAGATCACTATGCCTCTGCAGTGGTAATAAGGGCATTCTATCATGCTCATGTAATAAGTGAGGCCATTGTCTCCAGAAAAAGTCAATGTTATAACCTCCATGTCCTCTTCCCTCTGCAAACCAATAGCTGAGTGCAATGTCTCATTTGGTATGTACCTTTTCAAGCACCTGCGTCAATTGGAGAGACCACATAGGCTCCTCACAAGGGGAATTCAGGTCTTCAGCATCTGTCCATGGGATCATCTGAAATCACTGTCACTTCAGTGTGCATCATACAGACTACTCAGAGGTGATAAGACCCAATCTCCACCAAACGTGGTAAAGAAACAGAAAATTCACAAGAAAAAAAAACAAAAAATCATCACTGCAAGCTGTATAGTCAGGCTGACTAAGAGCTTGTTACCTCCAAATAAGTCCAAAACTGCTGTTCATAAAAGCAAGAAATATTTATTATAAAACACAACGAACTGAGTGCTTTCACCCAGCATAAACCTAGGGCACCATCAGAGTTGAAAACAGCACATCACTCAATCCTTAAATAAGGAAAATCAAACACAGGTGACCCTTATCTAATGTAACTGCTTAAAGACATACACTATATCATGAAAAATTAATTCTGAAAAAAAAATATAAAAATTGACACTAAAACCTGGAATGTTGTCAGGTATATGGATACCTTATAATAAAAACATTGTGTTATTTTGGCAGTGCTGAAGCCACTATTTTAACTTGGCTCTTAGCTTCAATACGCTGCTAATAGAACAAGCTTCATTAATACCAGGGCTAGCCATGGCATTCAGTCTTAGTTGCCATGCCAGTTCTTTATATTCCAACATATTTTTTGCATCCCCCCACAATTATTCATTTGCACTCAATCTATAATAAAGATTGTTTTTTTTTTTTATTAGTGCATTTGGTAGAATGGACATAGATGGCATTAGTGTTTTTTTATTTTTTTATAGATATCTCTTGTGTGTTCTGCCATACGTTCCCTCAATTTTCTAGTAGTTTTCCCTACATAGAATGCCATACAGGAAATGCAGGAAGCTACATACACTACATAATCTGTATTACAGTTACACTTGCTAGGACAACATAACATTCTATTGTATCCAGGAATGATAATACATGGAGTATCATTAACAAATTATCACATTCTACAACCACCACATTTAAACATTTTTGAATTTAGATTTCTGTGTTTGTATGTGGACCTATTCCCACTTTTCCCACTTTCAAACCAATTTTTCAGGCTTCTACCCTTAGAATATGTTACAACTGGTCTGTCCCCAAGCTTAGAAACCAGTTATTGGGAATAAAACACACTCCAGTTGTTTTTGAGTATGTCAACTATATATTGCTACAAGAATTATTATACTTTACAACTAAAGCTCCTTGTCTATTCTTCTTGACATCACTCATCACAATGTTTACCTGTAAACCCATTTTTAAAATGGGTGCAAATTTGTTACCTCGGAATATTATTATTTATTTTTTAACTTTCTTTAAATGATCCATGGGGTAACCCCTGTCCAAGAACAACCCAATCAAAGTTTGTAATTTGGTAAGAAAATTAGCATCATCACTGACTAACCCTGAAAGTCTGACAATTTGACCTTTGATAATACTTTTTTGGTGTGGCGGATGACAACTATCATAATGCAAAGATTACATTTGAATGTCTCTTTTCTGTATATGTTGGACCCCCACCTTGTATTAATAAGGTCCTTATAGATGTGAATGTCTAAATAATCAATACTTTCATAGTTAATCTTATTAGTAAATCTCAAGAAAGTAGTGGTTTTACTTATATAATCAAAAAATTCCACAAACTCTTCCTGATTTCCTTTCCACAAGATCAGTATGTTATCTAAAAATCTAACATACCTCAAAATGTTTTTCATGTGTGTAGAAGTGAATATGTGGACTTTTTCCCACTCTGCCAAGACTAAATTAGCATAAATGGGTGCACATTTTGCACCCATTGCTACACCAGACATTTGTTGAAACAATTATCCTTCGAAGTACAAATAATTATTTTTAAGCACAGTTTCCATCATAGTATTGACATAGGTGTTAGTCAGTCTGTCACTACCACACAAGACTTCATGAAAAAATTCCATGCCTTCCTCATGTGGTATTGTTGTAAATAAATGAATCAGATCCACTGTTAGAAGAAACACATTTTCATCAAAATCAGTGTTTTAAGGGCATTCAGACAATGTCAGGAATCTTGAAGTATCTGTGTTTGAGAATCCAATATGTGCTTTGCATGGTTGTCAATAAAGGCTGATAAAAATTCAGTTTTTGTCCTACCTGCTGTTACTATTGGTCTAAATGGGGGATTTGAAACACATTTATGAACCTTCGGAATACCGAAGGTAGATGGAATTACTGTTGTTTCTACTGTCAAGAATTCATATTCATGTTTGTCTATTTCCCCCTGAAATAGTGCATCTAAAAGCCACCAATCAATTTTTGCATAAACAACACGAATCTCATTGTTAGAAATTCTTGAGTATGTATTTCTATCATTCAAAATCTCATACATTCTACCTATGTATTCTATGTATTGCATAACGACAACCCCCCACCCTTGTCAGGTTTCATGATATGATAATCTTTGGTAAAGACTACTCAGAGATGATCTCTGGCTTGCATATGAAGCAATCTTTGACCCTGCTGTACTGGAAATGCTGCATATCCATAAGTCAAATGGTACATGGGTTACTCACTGTATATATCTTAACCTGGCATGTGACATTAATACAACCTGCTGGAGGGAGACAATTGTCTACCAGAGTTTAGCACACCTTTGGAGAAGACTCCCAAATCATGTCAAACAGCACCTCATTGGCCCTCTTTATATGTAATTTGTATGATTGGATAGGTGATTCTAATTTCACTACAGCAGTTCCACCTGTGTCCTTCTTGAACAGGGGCACTAAGTGCTGATCATGTACATAAGGGTAACAACTTGGCTAGGATTTTAAGGGCACTAGGGCCATTAGCTGAGTAAATTCCAATGAACCTATGATACCACAGGCAGATGTAAAATGATCTTACTAACTTTCACACAGACAAACTTGGCTGCAGTGAGAACAGTACCAAAACCTATTTATGTCTGCAGAACACTGCACCCCCCCCACACACACACATACAGCTGGCTATCATGAGAAAATAACTCCTACCTGTCTAGTCTTTCATAACACAGATCACAGTACTTAATGCACATACCACAGCTTAAGTCTCACATTACCTTGGTTTTAGGTAGTCTTATGGTTGATGACATCAGCAGGCCTGGTTGGGGATAAGAGTTTGAAGGCCCGCATCACCTGCTAGGCCCAAATCCTGTTTGTTTGTCAGTGTGGGATTCATATTTGTTTTTAAGAAGTTACACATACATACCCAACCACATCAAGTGGGATGGAGGGAGATTAGAACCCATAACCATGTATTCTTATACACTACCACTCACAGTACTTATTGCATGTGCCACAGCTTAAATCTGACATTGCTGTGGCTTTAGGTAGTCTTATGGTAGATTACATCAG